>NW_026779333.1:0-118916 GCF_030144855.1 Hypanus sabinus | reverse complement strand
CCTCGTTGTCCACAGGATACCAGAGGATTGCAGGGAGGCAAATTGTGTACCCTTCTTCAAATAGGATAGCAGGAATAGTCCGGATTATTATAGACCAGTGAGCCTTACGTCTGTGGTGGGAAAACTGTTGGAAAATATTCTTAGGGATAGGATCTATCAGAGGAAGGTTTTATACTCAGTGAGTTGTTGATGTGAGGAATGCACTGCCTCAGTCAGTGGTGGAGGCAGATACACTGGTGAAATATGAGATACCACTATACAGGTGTATGGAGGAATTTACGCTGGTTGATTATATGGGAAGCAGTGTATAAGGGTATGCAGAACATTGTGGGCCGAAGGGTCTTTACCGTGATGTACGGTTTTCTGTTATTTGCTCTATCCCGTCCCATCACACACTGCCGGGGTCAGACACATGGCGAAGCTCTCTCCGCTCTGTCCCGTTACACACTCCCGGGGTCAGACAGACGGCGAAGCTCCCTCCACACCTGCTTATCACACATTTCGGGGTCAGACACATGGTCAAGCACATTGCACAACGTTGCGGTTACATCTGCTCAATTCCACCGGAAATCGAACAATGAACAGAGAGGTAGAACAGAGGAGGGAGGGGTGGAGGAGAGAGGGCTCTGGACAGCTGGTGAGTTTGCAGTCACTGAAAGGAAGTGTTGTGAAACCAGAGGACCGGCCTTTACACACAGTGACGCAGAAAACTGTGAACCGAGAGATCGATATCCGGTGGAAGTGAGCAGATAGAACCCCGACGTTGTGCAATGTACTTGAGCATGTGTCTGACCCCGAGAATGTGTGTTAGGCAGGTGTGGAGGGAGCCTCAGCATGTGTTTGTCCTCGGGAGTGTGTAATGGAACAGAGCGGAGAGAGCTTCACCATGTGTCTGACCCCGGGAGTGTGTGATGGGACGGTGTAGTGCAAATAACAGAAAACCGTACATCACGGTAAAGGCCCTTTGGCCCATAATGTTCTGCCTATCCTTATACACTGCCTCCCATATAACCAACCAGCGTAAATTCCTCCGTATACCGGTCTAGTGGTCTCTGTGTTTTCACTAGTGTATCTGCCTCCACCACTGACTGAGGCAGTGCATTCCTCGCATCAACAACTCTCTGAGTAAAAAACCTTCCTCTGATATATCCGATCTCTAAGAATATTTTCAAACAGTTTTCCCGCACAGACGTATGGCTCACTGGTCTATAATTATGCGGACTATCTCTGCTTACCTATTTGAAGGAGGGTGCACAATTCGCCTCCCTCTAATCGTCCGGTACCATTCCTGTGTACAACGTGGACATAATGATCCTATCCAGAGGCTCAGCAATCTCTTACCTCGCCTCGTGGAGCAGCCTGCTGTAGATTCCGTCAGACCCGGGGACTTACCGTCCGAATGTATTTCAACAACACCAGCACCTTCTGTCCATCAACATTAAAATGCTCCAATATCAATATGCTCACTCATATTGTCCTCACCGTGATCAACTTCCCTTAATTTGGTGAAAACCGAAGGGAAGTATTCAATAAGAACCTCGCTCACTCCCACAGCCTCCAGGCTCATTTTCCCACCTTTATCTCTAATCGGTCATACCCTCACTCCTGACGTCCTTTTGTTCGTCACATAACTGAGGAATGTCTTGGGGTTTTCCTTCACCCTACTCTCCAAACCTTCTCAAACCCCCTTCCAGCTCTCCTCAGCCCCTTCTTGAGCGCGTTTCTTGTTATCCAATATTCCTCAATAAACCCATCTGATCCATGTGTTCACAACTTCATGTAAGCTCACTTCGTCCACCTGACGAGATTGTCCACCTCACTACACAACCATGGAGGCTTCATCCTACCATTTTTTTCATCTTACTCGCAGGGACAAATTTATGCTAACATCGTGCAAGATATATCTGAACATCGAACACATTTCCATAGTATACTTCCCTGCAGAAATTACATTCCAATTCACTCCCGCAAGTTCTAACCTCATAGACTGTTAATCTGCTGTCCCACAAATTAAAATGTTATCCTGTTCCATGGGGGAAATGGAGGGAGTTAAACACTGACCACGACAGGGTATGATGCAAAAGTGTGGAGGCAGATTCACTGAGTGTCTGACAGCAGGAGAGTGTGAAGGATGTCGTGGGGGGGATCTTCGCAGTGTCACTGACACCGTCTGTGTGTGATGGGTCGGCGTTGATGAACATTTCATTCACCGTCTCACTCCGGGAGTGTTTAATGGGACAGTGTGGAGGGAGATTCACTCTATGTCTGATCCCGGGAGTGTATGATGGGACGCTGTGGAGGGAGATTCCCTCTGTGCCTGACCCCATCAAATTGTCCTGTTGGCAGACGTTCACCGAAGTCCCAACACATTCTCCCAAAACACTTTCCCGGGATCAGACACAGTGTCAAGAACACAGTCCCAGCGCATACTAATTCGGCTAGACTCTCTCTCTCATCTCTCTCTCTCTCTCCCTCTCTCTCTCTTTCTGTCTCTCTTATCCAGACACAGACACACCCGCGACAGCACATCTCCTCCCGCACCACCACCTCTTTATCTCAACCCTCACCCCCATATCCGATGCCCCCATTTCGTTCCACCCTCCCCCCTTACTTACTGTGGAGGATGTAACTAATCCCCACTGTCCAGTGGGCGGTGCATTTGCCGGAAACGGAACAGACGGCCCGGTCACATTTCAGTCCGTTGAACTTCCCCTCTGAGCGGGAGAGAGAGGGAAGAGAGATGGGGTAAAGAGGGTGGTTAGACAGAAAGAGAAGGCTCAGTGTGGGGGGCAGTGAGATACAGAGGCAGAAGAAAGAGAGGGAGTAGCGGTAAAAGAAGAGAGCATGAGAGAGGAGCGACATTGAAGCGGGTTAGAGACATTCATGGGAGAGAATCGGGGTATAGTGGGGGGTGAGTGAGGAACGCAGAGAGAAAAAAATGATAGAAGGTGATTGTGGAGTTTTTGAGAGAGCTTTTGAACTCCGTCTGCTGGGCCGACGCCGCTGCTATTTTTATTTTTATTTTTTCCTGTCTGTATGCCGGCCCAGTCAGTGTAACCGCAAGCTTTCAATACTTCACTGAAATACTGACACCCCCCAGAGAGTCAAATCTCAGACACCGCGCAGCGTGTGTTAGTTTTCTGTAAACTTCAATATCTAAATATATGCATTCTTGGAAAAGTTCTACACGGTGCGAAAAGGGCAATCTGTTGTTCGTTTCTGTAGCTCGGCTACTTCGTTGGGTATTTCTAGTTTGTCCCGGGGCCTTGGTTTCGAGAGCACAGAGGGCCTGACCAAACAGGATGTTGCGGTAGGGGATGGGGTGTTGGCTCAAACCTCTCGGACAGTAAATGCAACATATCGGCCAAAGAGAGGGAATAGAAGAAAAAAAGAGAGAACTCGAGAGAGAAGCCGAATTGATTCCGCCCAACAATCCACCCTCTCTATTTCTACCCCTCTCTCTACATTCTCTTGTACTTCTCGCTCTCCACTTCTTTCAGTGATACCCCTTTCTGACACCTGTCACTCACGATTCGCTCTCCGCCAAACTCTAACTTTGCATTACACACCCTCCCTCTTTCTCCCCCAATCTTACTACTCCACCCACCCCGCCACACTCATCGCTCCAGACCACCCTCCTTACAGCCTCAATCTCCCTCTCCCCAAGCACTCCCTCCCCTTGATCTTGGGACTTTTCTTTATGAGCAGCCCATCTGGTGTTTGTCTGGGTCGGTCTAATCCGTTTGTCAAAACGGGCTTCCCCTGACAACGGTTACTTCCCCTCGCTGAGCTCAGAGACGCAGAGAATCCTCCACAGGATGGACGACAGCGAGACTTACATGAAAATGCAGATCGTAAAACCCATCTCACCGTCTCCATCGAGAGGTAAGTGGGGCAGAGACAGAGGGAGAGAGTTTCAATCTCTTTCTAACTCGGGGAGTGGGAGATGCCGTGTTGTGGAGGGAGATTCAGTCGGTGTGTGACTCCGTGAGTGTCTGATGGGACGGTGTGGAGGGAGATTCACTCTGTGACTGACCCCGGCAGAGTGTGATGGGACGGGTTGGAGGGAGATTCACTCTGTGTCTGACCCCGGGAGTGTGTGATGGGACGGTGTGGATGGAGGTTCACTCTTTGTCTGACCACGGGAGTGTGTGATGGGACGGTGTGGAGGGAGATTCAATCTGTGTCTGACCTCGGGAGTGTGCGATGCGACGATGTGGAGGGAAAATCACTCTGTGTCTGACCAAGGGAGTGTGCGATGCGACGGTGTGGAGGGAGATTCACTCTGTGTCTGACCCCGGGAGACTGTGATCGGACGGTGTGGAGGGAGATTCACACTGTGTGTGACCCCGGGAGAGTCTGATGGGACGGTGTGGAGGGAGATTCACTCTGTGTCTGACCACGATAGTGTCTGACGGGACGGTATGAATGGAGGTTCACTCTGTGTCTGAACCCGGTAGTGTGTGATGGGACGGTGTGGAGGGAGATTCACTCTGTGTCTGAACCCAGGAGTGTGTGATCGGACGGTGTGGAGGGAGATGCACTATGTGTCTGACCCGGGGATGTGTGATGGGGCGGTGTTGTGGGAGATTCAGACTGTGTCTGACCCCGGGAGTGTGTGATGGTACGGTGTGGAGGGAGATTCACTCTGTGTCTGACCCCGTTAGTGTGTGATAGGACGGTGTGGAGGGAGATTCACTCTGTGTCTGACCCCGGTAGTGTGTGATGGGACGGTGTGGAGTGAGATTCACTCTGTGTCTGACAACGGTAGTGTGTGATGGGACGGTATGAATGGAGGTTCACTCTTTGTCTGAACCCGGTAGTGTGTGATGGGACGGTGTGGAGGGAGATTCACTCTGTGTCTGACCCTGGGAGTGTGTGATCGGACGCTGTGGAGGGAGATTCACTCTGTGTCTGACCCCGGGAGTGTGTGATGGGACGGTGTGGAGGGAGATTCACTCTGTGTCTGACCGTGAGTGAGTGATGGGACGGTGTGGAGGTAGAGTCACTCTGTGTCTGACCCCGGGAGTGTGTGATGGGACGGTGTGGAGGGAGATTCACTCTGTGTCTGACCCCGGGAGTGTGTGATGGGACGGTGTGGAGGGAGATTCACTCTGTGTCTGACCGTGAGTGAGTGATGGGACGGTGTGGAGGTAGAGTCACTCTGTGTCTGACCCTGGGAGTGTGTGATCGGACCGTGTGGAGGGAGATTCACTCTGTGTCTGACCCCGTTAGTGTGTGATAGGACGGTGTGGAGGGAGATTCACTCTATGTCTGACCCCGGTAGTGTGTGATGGGACGGTGTGGAGTGAGATTCACTCTGTGTCTGACAACGGTAGTGTGTGATGGGACGGTATGAATGGAGGTTCACTCTGTGTCTTTCCACGGTAGTGTGTGATGCGACGGTGCGGATTGAGATTTACTCTGTGTCTGACCCCGGGAGTTTGTGATCCGACGGTGTGGAGGGAGATTCCCTCTGTGCCTATCCCCGGGTGTGTGTGATGGGACGGTGTGGAGCAAGCCTCATACTGTGTCTGACCCCGGGAGTGTGTGATGGTACGGTGTGGAGGGAGATTCACTCTGTGTTTGACCCCGTTAGTGTGTGATAGGACGGTGTGGAGGGAGATTCACTCTGTGTCTGACCCCGGGAGTGTGTGATGGGACGATGTGGAGTGAGATTCACTCTGTGTCTGACCCCGGGAGTGTGTGATGGGACGGTGTGGAGGGAGATTCACTCTGTGTCTGACCCCCGGGTGTTTGTGATCCGACGGTGTGGAGGGAGATTCCCTCTGTGCCTATCCCCGGGTGTGTGTGATGGGACGGTGTGGAGCAAGCCTCATACTGTGTCTGACCACTGGAGTGTGTGATGGGACCGTGTGGAGGGAGATTCAGTCTGCGACTGACCCAGGGAGTGTGTGTTGGGACGGTATCGAGGAAGTTTCACTCCGTGACTGAGGCCCGGAGTGTGCTGATGGGACGGTGTGGAGTGAGATTTCCTTTGTGCCTGTCCCCGGGTGTGTGTGGTTGGACGGTGTGGTGGATTGCACTCTGTGTCTGACCCCGGGAGCGTGTGATGGGACGGAGTCGAGGGATATTCACTCTGTGTCTGACCCACGCAGTGTGTGATGGTACGGAGTGGACGGAGATTCACTCTGTGTCCGACCCCGGGAGTGTGTGATGGGACGGAATGGAGGGAGATTCGCTCTGTGTCTGACCCCGGGAGTGTGTGATGGGACGGTGTGGTTGGCGTTTCACTCTGTGTCTGACCCCGGGAGTGTGTGATGGGACGGTGTGGACGGAGATTCACTCTGTGTCTGACCGCGGGAGTGTGTGATGGGACGGAGTGGAGGGAGATTCACTCTGTGTCTGACCCCGGGAGTGTGTGATGGGACGGTGTGGTTGGTGTTTCAGTCTGTGTCTGACCCCGGGAGTGTGTGATGGGACGGTGTGGAGGGAGATTCACTCTGTGTCTGTCCCATGGAGTGTTTGTTGGGACGGAGTGGAGGGAGATTCACTCTGTGTCTGACCACGGGAGTGTGTGTTGGAACGGTGTGGAGGGAGATGCACTCCGTGTCTGAGCCCCGGAGTATGCGATTGGACTGTGTGGCGTGAGATTCCCTTTGTGCCTGTCCCCGGGTGTGTGTGGTGCGACTGTGTGGAGGGAGGTTCACTCTGTGTCTGACCCCGGGATTGTGTGAAGGGTCGGTGTGGAGGGAGATTCCCTCTGTGTCTGATCCCAAGAGTGTCGGATGGGACGGTGTGGAGGGAGATGCACTATGTGTCTGACCCGGGGATGTGTGATGGGGCGGTGTTGTGGGAGATTCAGACTGTGTCTGACCCCGGGAGTGTGTGATGGTACGGTGTGGAGGGAGATTCACTCTGTGTTTGACCCCGTTAGTGTGTGATAGGACGTTGTGGAGGGAGATTCACTCTGTGTCTGACCCCGGTAGTGTGTGATGGGACGGTGTGGAGTGAGATTCACTCTGTGTCTGACAACGGTAGTGTGTGATGGGACGGTATGAATGGAGGTTCACTCTTTGTCTGAACCCGGTAGTGTGTGATGGGACGGTGTGGAGGGAGATTCACTCTGTGTCTGACCCTGGGAGTGTGTGATCGGACGCTGTGGAGGGAGATTCACTCTGTGTCTGACCCCGGGAGTGTGTGATGGGACGGTCTGGAGGGAGATTCACTCTGTGTCTGACCCCGGGAGTGTGTGATGGGACGGTGTGGAGGGAGATTCACTCTGTGTCTGACCGTGAGTGAGTGATGGGACGGTGTGGAGGTAGAGTCACTCTGTGTCTGACCCCGGGTGTGTGTGATGGGACGGTGTGGAGGTATATTCCTTTTGTGCCTGTTCCCGGGTGTGTGTGGTGGGACGGTGTGGAAGGAGGTTCACTCTGTGTCTGATCCCGGGAGTGTATAGTGGGACTGTGAGGAGAGAGATTCACTCTTTTTCCGACACCGGGAGTGTGTGATGTGACGCTGTGGAGGAATTTTTGCTCTGTATTTGACACCGGGACTGTGTGATGCAACGGTGTGGAGAGAGATTCACTCTGTGTCTGACCCCGGGAGTGTGTGATCGGACGGTGGGGAGGGATATTCACTCTGTGTGTGACCCCGTAGTGTGTGATGGGACGGTGTGTAGGGAGAGTCACTCTGTATCTGACCCCGGGAGTGTGTGTTATGTCGGTGGGGAGGGAGATTCACTCTGTGTCTGACCCCGGGAGTGTGTAATCGGACGGTGGGGAGAGAGATTCACTCTGTGTCTGACCCCGGGTGTGTGCGATGGGACGGTGTGGAGGGAGATTCACTCTGTGTCTGTCCACGGTAGTGTGTGATGCGACGGTGTGGATTGAGATTTACTCTGTGTCTGACCCCGGGAGTTTGTGATCCGACGGTGTGGAGGGAGATTCCCTCTGTGCCTATCCCCGGGCGTGTGTGATGGGACGGTTTGGAGCAAGCCTCATACTGTGTCTGACCACTGGATTGTGCGATGGGACCGTGTGGAGGGAGATTCAGTCTGCGACTGACCCAGGGAGAGTGTGTTGGGACGGTATCGAGGAAGTTTCACTCCGTGACTGTGGCCCGGAGTGTGCTGATTGGACGGTGTGGAGTGAGATTTCCTTTGTGCCTGTCCCCGGGTGTGTGTGGTTGGACGGTGTGGTGGATTGCACTCTGTGTCTGACCCCGGGAGCGTGTGATGGGACGGAGTCGAGGGATATTCACTCTGAGTCTGACCCCCGCAGTGTGTGATCCGACGGAGTGGACGGAGATTCACTCTGTGTCTGACCCAGGGAGTGTGTGATGGGACGGTGTGGACGGTGATTCACTCTGTGTCTGACCCCGGGAGTGTGTGATGGGACGGTGTGGAGGGAGATTCACTCTGTGTGTTTCCCCGGGAGTGTCTGATGGACGTTGTGGAGGGATATTCACTCTGTGTCTGTCCCATGGAGTGTTTGTTGGGACGAAGTGGAGGGAGATTCATTCTGTGTCTGACCACGGGAGTGTGTGTTGGGACGGTGTGGAGGGAGATGCACTCTATGTCTGACACAGGGATTATGTTATGGGACGGTGTGGAGGGAGATGCACTATGTGACTGACAATGGGATGTGTGATGGAGCGGTGTGGAGGAAGTTTCACTCCGTGTCTGAGCCCCGGAGTATGCGATTGGACTGTGTGGAGTGAGATTCCCTTTGTGCCTGTCCCCGGGTGTGTGTGGTGCGACTGTGTGGAGGGAGGTTCACTCTGTGTCTGACCCCGGGATTGTGTCAAGGGACGGTGTGGAGGGAGATTCCCTCTGTGTCTGATCCCAAGAGTGTGTGAGGGACGGTGTGGAGGCAGATTCACTCTGTGTCTGACCACGAGAGTGTGTGTTGGGACGGTGTGGAGGGAGATGCACTCTGTGTCTGACACCGGGATTGTGTTATGGGACTGTGTGGAGGGAGGTGCACTATGTGACTGACCCAGGGATGTGTGATAGGGCGGTGTGGAGGAAGTTTCACTCTGTGTCTGACCTAGGGAGTGTGTGCTCGGACGGTGTGGAGGGAGAATCACTCTGTGCCTGTCCCCGGGAGTGTGTCATCGGACGGTGGGGAGGGAGATTCACACTGTGTCTGATCCGGCGAGTGTGTGATGGGACGGTGTGGAGGGAGATTCACTCTGTGTCTGACCCCGGGAGTGTGTGATGGGACGGTGTGGAGGGAGAATCACTCTGTGTGTGAACACGGGAGTGTGTGTTGGGACGGTGTGGAGTGAGATTCACTCTGTGCCTGTCCCCGGGAGTGTGTCATCGGACGGTGGGGAGGGAGATTCACACTGTGTCTGATCCGGCGAGTGTGTGATGGGACGGTGTGGAGGGAGATTCACTCTGTGTCTGACCCCGGGAGTGTGTGATGGGACGGTGTGGAGGGAGAATCACTCTGTGTGTGAACACGGGAGTGTGTGATGGGACTGTGAGGAGGGAGATTCACTCTGTTTCTGACACCGGAAGTGTGGGATGGGACGGTGTGGAGGAAGATTCCCGCTGTGCCTGAAACCGGGAGTGTGTGATGGGACGCTGTGGAGGAAGCCTCACTCTGTGTCTGAACCTGGGAGTGTGTGATGGGACGGTGTGGAGGAAACCTCACTCTGTGTCTGACCCCGCGAGTGTGTGAGGGACTGTGTGGAGGCAAATTCACTCCGTGTCTGACCCCGGAGTATGTGATGGGACAGTGTGGAGGGAGATTCACTCTGGGCATGACACCGGGAGTGTGTGATGGGACGATGTGGAGTGAGATTCACTCTGTGTCTGACCACGGTAGTGTGTGATCCGACGGAGTGGAGGGAGATTTACTCTGTATCTGACCCCGGGAGTGTGTGATGGGACGGTGTGGAGGGAGATTCACTCTGTGTCTGTCCACGGTAGTGTGTGATGCGACGGTGTGGATTGAGATTTACTCTGTGTCTGACCCCTGGAGTTCGTGATCCGACGGTGTGGAGGGAGATTCCCTCTGTGCCTATCCCCGAGTGTGTGTGATGGGACGGTGTGGAGCAAGCCTCATACTGTGTCTGACCACTGAGGGTGAGATGGGACCGTGTGGAGGGAGATTCAGTCTGCGACTGACCCAGGGAGTGTGTGTTGGGACGGTATCGAGGAAGGTTCACTCCGTGACTGAGGCCCGGAGTGTGCTGATGGGACGGTGTGGAGTGAGATTTCCTTTGTGCCTGTCCCCGGGTGTGTGTGGTTGGACGGTGTGGTGGATTGCACTCTATGTCTGACCCCGGGAGCGTGTGATGGGACGGAGTCGAGGGATATTCACTCTGTGTCTGACCCCCGCAGTGTGTGATGGTACGGAGTGGACGGAGATTCACTCTGTGTCTGACCCCGGGAGTGTGTGATGGGACGGTGTGGTTGGAGTTTCACTCTGTGTCTGTCCCATGGAGTGTTTGTTGGGACGAAGTGGAGGGAGATTCATTCTGTGTCTGACCACGGGAGTGTGTGTTGGGACGGTGTGGAGGGAGATGCACTCTATGTCTGACACAGGGATTATGTTATGGGACGGTGTGGAGGGAGATGCACTATGTGACTGACAATGGGATGTGTGATGGAGCGGTGTGGAGGAAGTTTCACTCCGTGTCTGAGCCCCGGAGTATGCGATTGGACTGTGTGGAGTGAGATTCCCTTTGTGCCTGTCCCCGGGTGTGTGTGGTGCGACTGTGTGGAGGGAGGTTCACTCTGTGTCTGACCCCGGGATTGTGTCAAGGGACGGTGTGGAGGGAGATTCCCTCTGTGTCTGATCCCAAGAGTGTGTGAGGGACGGTTTGGAGGCAGATTCACTCTGTGTCTGACCACGGGAGTGTGTGTTGGGACGGTGTGGAGGGAGATGCACTCTGTGTCTGACACCGGGATTGTGTTATGGGACGGTGTGGAGGGAGCTGCACTATGTGACTGACCCAGGGATGTGTGATGGGGCGGTGTGGAGGAAGTTTCACTCTGTGTCTGACCTAGGGAGTGTGTGCTCGGACGGTGTGGAGGGAGAATCACTCTCTGTGTGAACACGGGAGTGTGTGTTGGGACGGTGGGGAGGGAGATTCACACTGTGTCTGATCCGGCGAGTGTGTGATGGGACGGTGTGGAGGGAGATTCACTCTGTGTCTGACACCGGGAGTGTGTAATGGGACGGTGTGGAGGGAGATTCACTCTGTGTCTGACACCGGGAGTGTGTAATGGGACGGTGTGGAGGGAGATTCACTCTGTGTCTGACCCCGGGAGTGTGTGATGGGACGGTGTGGAGGGAGAATCACTCTGCGTGTGAACACGGGAGTGTGTGATGGGACTGTGAGGAGGGAGATTCACTCTGTTTCTGACACCGGAAGTGTGGGATGGGACGGTGTGGAGGAAGATTCCCGCTGTGCCTGACACCGGGAGTGTGTGATGGGACGCTGTGGAGGAAGCCTCACTCTGTGTCTGAACCTGGGAGTGTGTGATGGGACGGTGTGGAGGAAACCTCACTCTGTGTCTGACCCCGCGAGTGTGTGAGGGACTGTGTGGAGGCAAATTCACTCCGTGTCTGACCCCGGGAGTATGTGATGGGACAGTGTGGAGGGAGATTCCCTCTGGGCATGACACCGGGAGTGTGTGATGGGACGATGTGGAGTGAGATTCACTCTGTGTCTGACCACGGTAGTGTGTGATCCGACGGAGTGGAGGGAGATTTACTCTGTATCTGACCCCGGGAGTGTGTGATGCGACGGTGTGGATTGAGATTTACTCTGTGTCTGAACCCGGGAGTTTGTGATCCGACGGTGTGGAGGGAGATTCCCTCTGTGCCTATCCCCGAGTGTGTGTGATGGGACGGTGTGGAGCAAGCCTCATACTGTGTCTGACCACTGAGGGTGAGATGGGACCGTGTGGAGGGAGATTCAGTCTGCGACTGACCCAGGGAGTGTGTGTTGGGACGGTATCGAGGAAGGTTCACTCCGTGACTGAGGCCCGGAGTGTGCTGATGGGACGGTGTGGAGTGAGATTTCCTTTGTGCCTGATCCCGGGAGTGTGTGATGGGACGGTGTGGTTGGAGTTTCACTCTGTGTCTGTCCCATGGAGTGTTTGTTGGGACGGAGTGGAGGGAGATTCACTCTGTGTCTGACCACGGGAGTGTGTGTTGGGACGGTGTGGAGGGAGATGCACTCTATGTCGACACAGGGATTATGTTATGGGACGGTGTGGAGGGTGATGCACTATGTGTCTGACAATGGGATGTGTGATGGGGCGGTGTGGAGGAAGTTTCACTCCGTGTCTGAGCCCCGGATTATGCGATTGGACTGTGTGGAGTGAGATTCCCTTTGTGCTTGTCCCCGGGTGTGTGTGGTGCGACTGTGTGGAGGGAGGTTCACTCTGTGTCTGACCACGGGAGTGTGTGTTGGGACGGTGTGGAGGGAGATGCACTCTGTGTCTGTCACCGGGATTGTGTTATGGGACGGTGTGGAGGGAGATGCACTATGTGTCTGACCCAGGGATGTGTGATGGGCGGTGTGGAGGAAGTTTCACTCCGTGTCTGAGCCCCGGAGTATGCGATTGGACTGTCTGGAGTGAGATTCCCTTTGTGCCTGTCCCCGGGTGTGTGTGGTGCGACTGTGTGGAGGGAGGATCACTCTCTGTGTGAACACGGGAGTGTGTGTTGGGACGGTGTGGAGTGAGATTCTCTCTGTGCCTGTCCCCGGGAGTGTGTCATCGGACGGTGGGGAGGGAGATTCACACTGTGTCTGATCCGGCGAGTGTGTGATGGGACGGTGTGGAGGGAGATTCACTCTGTGTCTGACACCGGGAGTGTGTAATGGGACGGTGTGGAGGGAGATTCACTCTGTGTCTGACACCGGGAGTGTGTAATGGGACGGTGTGGAGGGAGATTCACTCTGTGTCTGACCCCGGGAGTGTGTGATGGGACGGTGTGGAGGGAGAATCACTCTGTGTGTGAACACGGGAGTGTGTGATGGGACTGTGAGGAGGGAGATTCACTCTGTTTCTGACACCGGAAGTGTGGGATGGGACGGTGTGGAGGAAGATTCCCGCTGTGCCTGACACCGGGAGTGTGTGATGGGACGCTGTGGAGGAAGCCTCACTCTGTGTCTGAACCTGGGAGTGTGTGATGGGACGGTGTGGAGGAAACCTCACTCTGTGTCTGACCCCGCGAGTGTGTGAGGGACTGTGTGGAGGCAAATTCACTCCGTGTCTGACCCCGGGAGTATGTGATGGGACAGTGTGGAGGGAGATTCCCTCTGGGCATGACACCGGGAGTGTGTGATGGGACGATGTGGAGTGAGATTCACTCTGTGTCTGACCACGGTAGTGTGTGATCCGACGGAGTGGAGGGAGATTTACTCTGTATCTGACCCCGGGAGTGTGTGATGCGACGGTGTGGATTGAGATTTACTCTGTGTCTGAACCCGGGAGTTTGTGATCCGACGGTGTGGAGGGAGATTCCCTCTGTGCCTATCCCCGAGTGTGTGTGATGGGACGGTGTGGAGCAAGCCTCATACTGTGTCTGACCACTGAGGGTGAGATGGGACCGTGTGGAGGGAGATTCAGTCTGCGACTGACCCAGGGAGTGTGTGTTGGGACGGTATCGAGGAAGGTTCACTCCGTGACTGAGGCCCGGAGTGTGCTGATGGGACGGTGTGGAGTGAGATTTCCTTTGTGCCTGTCCCCGGGTGTGTGTGGTTGGACGGTGTGGTGGATTGCACTCTGTGTCTGACCCCGGGAGCGTGTGATGGGACGGAGTCGAGGGATATTCACTCTGTGTCTGAACCCCGCAGTGTGTGATGGTACGGAGTGGACGGAGATTCACTCTGTGTCTGACCCCGGGAGTGTGTGATGGGACGGAGTGGAGGGAGATTCACTCTGTGTCTGACCCCGGGAGTGTGTGATGGGACGGTGTGGTTGGAGTTTCACTCTGTGTCTGTCCCATGGAGTGTTTGTTGGGACGGAGTGGAGGGAGATTCACTCTGTGTCTGACCACGGGAGTGTGTGTTGGGACGGTGTGGAGGGAGATGCACTCTATGTCTGACACAGGGATTATGTTATGGGACGGTGTGGAGGGTGATGCACTATGTGTCTGACAATGGGATGTGTGATGGGGCGGTGTGGAGGAAGTTTCACTCCGTGTCTGAGCCCCGGATTATGCGATTGGACTGTGTGGAGTGAGATTCCCTTTGTGCTTGTCCCCGGGTGTGTGTGGTGCGACTGTGTGGAGGGAGGTTCACTCTGTGTCTGACCACGGGAGTGTGTGTTGGGACGGTGTGGAGGGAGATGCACTCTGTGTCTGTCACCGGGATTGTGTTATGGGACGGTGTGGAGGGAGATGCACTATGTGTCTGACCCAGGGATGTGTGATGGGCGGTGTGGAGGAAGTTTCACTCCGTGTCTGAGCCCCGGAGTATGCGATTGGACTGTCTGGAGTGAGATTCCCTTTGTGCCTGTCCCCGGGTGTGTGTGGTGCGACTGTGTGGAGGGAGGATCACTCTGTGTCTGACCCCGGGATTGTGTGAAGGGACGGTGTGGAGGGAGATTCCCTCTGTGTCTGACCTAGGGAGTGTGTGCTCGGACGGTGTGGATGAAGAATCACTCTCTGTGTGAACACGGGAGTGTGTGTTGGGACGGTGTCGAGGAAGATTCACTCTGTGCCGGACCCAGGGTGTATGTGATGTGACGGTCTGGAGTGAGTATCCCTCTGTGCCTCTCCCTGGAGAGTGTGATGGGACGGTGTGGAGGAAAGCACACTCTGTGTCTGACCCTGGGAGTGTGTGATGGGACGGTGTGGAGGAAACCTCACTCTGTGTCTGACCCCGCGAGTGTGTGAGGGACTGTGTGGAGGCAAATTCACTCCGTGTCTGACCCCGGGAGTATGTGATGGGACAGTGTGGAGGGAGATTCACTCTGGGCATGACACGGGGAGTGTGTGATGGGACGGTGTGGAGTGAGATTCCTTTTGTGCCAGTCCCCGGGTGTGTGTGGTGGGACGGTGTGGAGGGAGATTTCCTCTGTGTCTGATCCCGGGGGTGTGTGAAGGACGGTGTGGAGGCAAATTCATTCTGTATCTGACCCAGGGAGTGGGTGATCTGACGGTGTGGTGGGAGAATCACTCTGTGTGTCAACCCGGGAGTGTGTGATGGGACGGTGTGGAGGAATTTTTGCACTGCATTTGACACCGGGAGTGTGTGATGCGACGGTGTGGAAGGAGATTCACTCTGTGTCTGACACCGGGAGTGTGTAATGGGACGGTGTGGAGGGAGATTCACTCTATGTCGACACAGGGATTATGTTATGGGACGGTGTGGAGGGTGATGCACTATGTGTCTGACAATGGGATGTGTGATGGGGCGGTGTGGAGGAAGTTTCACTCCGTGTCTGAGCCCCGGAGTATGCGATTGGACTGTGTGGAGTGAGATTCCCTTTGTGCCTGTCCCCGGGTGTGTGTGGTGCGACTGTGTGGAGGGAGGTTCACTCTGTGTCTGACCCCGGGATTGTGTCAAGGGACGGTGTGGAGGGAGATTCCCTCTGTGTCTGATCCCAAGAGTGTGTGAGGGACGGTTTGGAGGCAGATTCACTCTGTGTCTGACCACGGGTGTGTGTGTTGGGACGGTGTGGAGGGAGATGCACTCTGTGTCTGACACCGGGATTGTGTTATGGGACGGTGTGGAGGGAGCTGCACTATGTGACTGACCCAGGGATGTGTGATGGGGCGGTGTGGAGGAAGTTTCACTCTGTGTCTGACCTAGGGAGTGTGTGCTCGGACGGTGTGGAGGGAGAATCACTCTCTGTGTGAACACGGGAGTGTGTGTTGGGACGGTGGGGAGGGAGATTCACACTGTGTCTGATCCGGCGAGTGTGTGATGGGACGGTGTGGAGGGAGATTCACTCTGTGTCTGACACCGGGAGTGTGTAATGGGACGGTGTGGAGGGAGATTCACTCTGTGTCTGACACCGGGAGTGTGTAATGGGACGGTGTGGAGGGAGATTCACTCTGTGTCTGACCCCGGGAGTGTGTGATGGGACGGTGTGGAGGGAGAATCACTCTGTGTGTGAACACGGGAGTGTGTGATGGGACTGTGAGGAGGGAGATTCACTCTGTTTCTGACACCGGAAGTGTGGGATGGGACGCTGTGGAGGAAGATTCCCGCTGTGCCTGACACCGGGAGTGTGTGATGGGACGCTGTGGAGGAAGCCTCACTCTGTGTCTGAACCTGGGAGTGTGTGATGGGACGGTGTGGAGGAAACCTCACTCTGTGTCTGACCCCGCGAGTGTGTGAGGGACTGTGTGGAGGCAAATTCACTCCGTGTCTGACCCCGGGAGTATGTGATGGGACAGTGTGGAGGGAGATTCCCTCTGGGCATGACACCGGGAGTGTGTGATGGGACGATGTGGAGTGAGATTCACTCTGTGTCTGACCACGGTAGTGTGTGATCCGACGGAGTGGAGGGAGATTTACTCTGTATCTGACCCCGGGAGTGTGTGATGCGACGGTGTGGATTGAGATTTACTCTGTGTCTGAACCCGGGAGTTTGTGATCCGACGGTGTGGAGGGAGATTCCCTCTGTGCCTATCCCCGAGTGTGTGTGATGGGACGGTGTGGAGCAAGCCTCATACTGTGTCTGACCACTGAGGGTGAGATGGGACCGTGTGGAGGGAGATTCAGTCTGCGACTGACCCAGGGAGTGTGTGTTGGGACGGTATCGAGGAAGGTTCACTCCGTGACTGAGGCCCGGAGTGTGCTGATGGGACGGTGTGGAGTGAGATTTCCTTTGTGCCTGATCCCGGGAGTGTGTGATGGGACGGTGTGGTTGGAGTTTCACTCTGTGTCTGTCCCATGGAGTGTTTGTTGGGACGGAGTGGAGGGAGATTCACTCTGTGTCTGACCACGGGAGTGTGTGTTGGGACGGTGTGGAGGGAGATGCACTCTATGTCGACACAGGGATTATGTTATGGGACGGTGTGGAGGGTGATGCACTATGTGTCTGACAATGGGATGTGTGATGGGGCGGTGTGGAGGAAACCTCACTCTGTGTCTGAACCTGGGAGTGTGTGATGGGACGGTGTGGAGGAAACCTCACTCTGTGTCTGACCCCGCGAGTGTGTGAGGGACTGTGTGGAGGCAAATTCACTCCGTGTCTGACCCCGGGAGTATGTGATGGGACAGTGTGGAGGGAGATTCCCTCTGGGCATGACACCGGGAGTGTGTGATGGGACGATGTGGAGTGAGATTCACTCTGTGTCTGACCACGGTAGTGTGTGATCCGACGGAGTGGAGGGAGATTTACTCTGTATCTGACCCCGGGAGTGTGTGATGCGACGGTGTGGATTGAGATTTACTCTGTGTCTGAACCCGGGAGTTTGTGATCCGACGGTGTGGAGGGAGATTCCCTCTGTGCCTATCCCCGAGTGTGTGTGATGGGACGGTGTGGAGCAAGCCTCATACTGTGTCTGACCACTGAGGGTGAGATGGGACCGTGTGGAGGGAGATTCAGTCTGCGACTGACCCAGGGAGTGTGTGTTGGGACGGTATCGAGGAAGGTTCACTCCGTGACTGAGGCCCGGAGTGTGCTGATGGGACGGTGTGGAGTGAGATTTCCTTTGTGCCTGATCCCGGGAGTGTGTGATGGGACGGTGTGGTTGGAGTTTCACTCAGTGTCTGTCCCATGGAGTGTTTGTTGGGACGGAGTGGAGGGAGATTCACTCTGTGTCTGACCACGGGAGTGTGTGTTGGGACGGTGTGGAGGGAGATGCACTCTATGTCGACACAGGGATTATGTTATGGGACGGTGTGGAGGGTGATGCACTATGTGTCTGACAATGGGATGTGTGATGGGGCGGTGTGGAGGAAACCTCACTCTGTGTCTGAACCTGGGAGTGTGTGATGGGACGGTGTGGAGGAAACCTCACTCTGTGTCTGACCCCGCGAGTGTGTGAGGGACTGTGTGGAGGCAAATTCACTCCGTGTCTGACCCCGGGAGTATGTGATGGGACAGTGTGGAGGGAGATTTCCTTTGTGCCTGTCCCCGGGTGTGTGTGGTTGGACGGTGTGGTGGATTGCACTCTGTGTCTGACCCCGGGAGCGTGTGATGGGACGGAGTCGAGGGATATTCACTCTGTGTCTGACCCCCGCAGTGTGTGATGGTACGGAGTGGACGGAGATTCACTCTGTGTCTGACCCCGGGAGTGTGTGATGGGACGGAGTGGAGGGAGATTCACTCTGTGTCTGACCCCGGGAGTGTGTGATGGGACGGTGTGGTTGGAGTTTCACTCTGTGTCTGTCCCATGGAGTGTTTGTTGGGACGGAGTGGAGGGAGATTCACTCTGTGTCTGACCACGGGAGTGTGTGTTGGGACGGTGTGGAGGGAGATGCACTCTATGTCTGACACAGGGATTATGTTATGGGACGGTGTGGAGGGTGATGCACTATGTGTCTGACAATGGGATGTGTGATGGGGCGGTGTGGAGGAAGTTTCACTCCGTGTCTGAGCCCCGGATTATGCGATTGGACTGTGTGGAGTGAGATTCCCTTTGTGCTTGTCCCCGGGTGTGTGTGGTGCGACTGTGTGGAGGGAGGTTCACTCTGTGTCTGACCACGGGAGTGTGTGTTGGGACGGTGTGGAGGGAGATGCACTCTGTGTCTGTCACCGGGATTGTGTTATGGGACGGTGTGGAGGGAGATGCACTATGTGTCTGACCCAGGGATGTGTGATGGGCGGTGTGGAGGAAGTTTCACTCCGTGTCTGAGCCCCGGAGTATGCGATTGGACTGTCTGGAGTGAGATTCCCTTTGTGCCTGTCCCCGGGTGTGTGTGGTGCGACTGTGTGGAGGGAGGATCACTCTGTGTCTGACCCCGGGATTGTGTGAAGGGACGGTGTGGAGGGAGATTCCCTCTGTGTCTGACCTAGGGAGTGTGTGCTCGGACGGTGTGGAGGGAGAATCACTCTCTGTGTGAACACGGGAGTGTGTGTTGGGACGGTGTCGAGGAAGATTCACTCTGTGCCGGACCCAGGGTGTATGTGATGTGACGGTCTGGAGTGAGTATCCCTCTGTGCCTCTCCCTGGAGAGTGTGATGGGACGGTGTGGAGGAAAGCACACTCTGTGTCTGACCCTGGGAGTGTGTGATGGGACGGTGTGGAGGAAACCTCACTCTGTGTCTGACCCCGCGAGTGTGTGAGGGACTGTGTGGAGGCAAATTCACTCCGTGTCTGACCCCGGGAGTATGTGATGGGACAGTGTGGAGGGAGATTCACTCTGGGCATGACACGGGGAGTGTGTGATGGGACGGTGTGGAGTGAGATTCCTTTTGTGCCAGTCCCCGGGTGTGTGTGGTGGGACGGTGTGGAGGGAGATTTCCTCTGTGTCTGATCCCGGGGGTGTGTGAAGGACGGTGTGGAGGCAAATTCATTCTGTATCTGACCCAGGGAGTGGGTGATCTGACGGTGTGGTGGGAGAATCACTCTGTGTGTCAACCCGGGAGTGTGTGATGGGACGGTGTGGAGGAATTTTTGCACTGCATTTGACACCGGGAGTGTGTGATGCGACGGTGTGGAAGGAGATTCACTCTGTGTCTGACACCGGGAGTGTGTAATGGGACGGTGTGGAGGGAGATTCACTCTATGTCGACACAGGGATTATGTTATGGGACGGTGTGGAGGGTGATGCACTATGTGTCTGACAATGGGATGTGTGATGGGGCGGTGTGGAGGAAGTTTCACTCCGTGTCTGAGCCCCGGAGTATGCGATTGGACTGTGTGGAGTGAGATTCCCTTTGTGCCTGTCCCCGGGTGTGTGTGGTGCGACTGTGTGGAGGGAGGTTCACTCTGTGTCTGACCCCGGGATTGTGTCAAGGGACGGTGTGGAGGGAGATTCCCTCTGTGTCTGATCCCAAGAGTGTGTGAGGGACGGTTTGGAGGCAGATTCACTCTGTGTCTGACCACGGGAGTGTGTGTTGGGACGGTGTGGAGGGAGATGCACTCTGTGTCTGACACCGGGATTGTGTTATGGGACGGTGTGGAGGGAGCTGCACTATGTGACTGACCCAGGGATGTGTGATGGGGCGGTGTGGAGGAAGTTTCACTCTGTGTCTGACCTAGGGAGTGTGTGCTCGGACGGTGTGGAGGGAGAATCACTCTCTGTGTGAACACGGGAGTGTGTGTTGGGACGGTGGGGAGGGAGATTCACACTGTGTCTGATCCGGCGAGTGTGTGATGGGACGGTGTGGAGGGAGATTCACTCTGTGTCTGACACCGGGAGTGTGTAATGGGACGGTGTGGAGGGAGATTCACTCTGTGTCTGACACCGGGAGTGTGTAATGGGACGGTGTGGAGGGAGATTCACTCTGTGTCTGACCCCGGGAGTGTGTGATGGGACGGTGTGGAGGGAGAATCACTCTGTGTGTGAACACGGGAGTGTGTGATGGGACTGTGAGGAGGGAGATTCACTCTGTTTCTGACACCGGAAGTGTGGGATGGGACGGTGTGGAGGAAGATTCCCGCTGTGCCTGACACCGGGAGTGTGTGATGGGACGCTGTGGAGGAAGCCTCACTCTGTGTCTGAACCTGGGAGTGTGTGATGGGACGGTGTGGAGGAAACCTCACTCTGTGTCTGACCCCGCGAGTGTGTGAGGGACTGTGTGGAGGCAAATTCACTCCGTGTCTGACCCCGGGAGTATGTGATGGGACAGTGTGGAGGGAGATTCCCTCTGGGCATGACACCGGGAGTGTGTGATGGGACGATGTGGAGTGAGATTCACTCTGTGTCTGACCACGGTAGTGTGTGATCCGACGGAGTGGAGGGAGATTTACTCTGTATCTGACCCCGGGAGTGTGTGATGCGACGGTGTGGATTGAGATTTACTCTGTGTCTGAACCCGGGAGTTTGTGATCCGACGGTGTGGAGGGAGATTCCCTCTGTGCCTATCCCCGAGTGTGTGTGATGGGACGGTGTGGAGCAAGCCTCATACTGTGTCTGACCACTGAGGGTGAGATGGGACCGTGTGGAGGGAGATTCAGTCTGCGACTGACCCAGGGAGTGTGTGTTGGGACGGTATCGAGGAAGGTTCACTCCGTGACTGAGGCCCGGAGTGTGCTGATGGGACCGTGTGGAGTGAGATTTCCTTTGTGCCTGATCCCGGGAGTGTGTGATGGGACGGTGTGGTTGGAGTTTCACTCTGTGTCTGTCCCATGGAGTGTTTGTTGGGACGGAGTGGAGGGAGATTCACTCTGTGTCTGACCACGGGAGTGTGTGTTGGGACGGTGTGGAGGGAGATGCACTCTATGTCGACACAGGGATTATGTTATGGGACGGTGTGGAGGGTGATGCACTATGTGTCTGACAATGGGATGTGTGATGGGGCGGTGTGGAGGAAGTTTCACTCCGTGTCTGAGCCCCGGATTATGCGATTGGACTGTGTGGAGTGAGATTCCCTTTGTGCTTGTCCCCGGGTGTGTGTGGTGCGACTGTGTGGAGGGAGGTTCACTCTGTGTCTGACCACGGGAGTGTGTGTTGGGACGGTGTGGAGGGAGATGCACTCTGTGTCTGTCACCGGGATTGTGTTATGGGACGGTGTGGAGGGAGATGCACTATGTGTCTGACCCAGGGATGTGTGATGGGCGGTGTGGAGGAAGTTTCACTCTGTGTCTGACCTAGGGAGTGTGTGCTCGGACGGTGTGGAGGGAGAATCACTCTCTGTGTGAACACGGGAGTGTGTGTTGGGACGGTGGGGAGGGAGATTCACACTGTGTCTGATCCGGCGAGTGTGTGATGGGACGGTGTGGAGGGAGATTCACTCTGTGTCTGACACCGGGAGTGTGTAATGGGACGGTGTGGAGGGAGATTCACTCTGTGTCTGACACCGGGAGTGTGTAATGGGACGGTGTGGAGGGAGATTCACTCTGTGTCTGACCCCGGGAGTGTGTGATGGGACGGTGTGGAGGGAGAATCACTCTGTGTGTGAACACGGGAGTGTGTGATGGGACTGTGAGGAGGGAGATTCACTCTGTTTCTGACACCGGAAGTGTGGGATGGGACGGTGTGGAGGAAGATTCCCGCTGTGCCTGACACCGGGAGTGTGTGATGGGACGCTGTGGAGGAAGCCTCACTCTGTGTCTGAACCTGGGAGTGTGTGATGGGACGGTGTGGAGGAAACCTCACTCTGTGTCTGACCCCGCGAGTGTGTGAGGGACTGTGTGGAGGCAAATTCACTCCGTGTCTGACCCCGGGAGTATGTGATGGGACAGTGTGGAGGGAGATTCCCTCTGGGCATGACACCGGGAGTGTGTGATGGGACGATGTGGAGTGAGATTCACTCTGTGTCTGACCACGGTAGTGTGTGATCTGACGGAGTGGAGGGAGATTTACTCTGTATCTGACCCCGGGAGTGTGTGATGCGACGGTGTGGATTGAGATTTACTCTGTGTCTGAACCCGGGAGTTTGTGATCCGACGGTGTGGAGGGAGATTCCCTCTGTGCCTATCCCCGAGTGTGTGTGATGGGACGGTGTGGAGCAAGCCTCATACTGTGTCTGACCACTGAGGGTGAGATGGGACCGTGTGGAGGGAGATTCAGTCTGCGACTGACCCAGGGAGTGTGTGTTGGGACGGTATCGAGGAAGGTTCACTCCGTGACTGAGGCCCGGAGTGTGCTGATGGGACGGTGTGGAGTGAGATTTCCTTTGTGCCTGTCCCCGGGTGTGTGTGGTTGGACGGTGTGGTGGATTGCACTCTGTGTCTGACCCCGGGAGCGTGTGATGGGACGGAGTCGAGGGATATTCACTCTGTGTCTGACCCCCGCAGTGTGTGATGGTACGGAGTGGACGGAGATTCACTCTGTGTCTGACCCCGGGAGTGTGTGATGGGACGGAGTGGAGGGAGATTCACTCTGTGTCTGACCCCGGGAGTGTGTGATGGGACGGTGTGGTTGGAGTTTCACTCTGTGTCTGTCCCATGGAGTGTTTGTTGGGACGGAGTGGAGGGAGATTCACTCTGTGTCTGACCACGGGAGTGTGTGTTGGGACGGTGTGGAGGGAGATGCACTCTATGTCTGACACAGGGATTATGTTATGGGACGGTGTGGAGGGTGATGCACTATGTGTCTGACAATGGGATGTGTGATGGGGCGGTGTGGAGGAAGTTTCACTCCGTGTCTGAGCCCCGGATTATGCGATTGGACTGTGTGGAGTGAGATTCCCTTTGTGCTTGTCCCCGGGTGTGTGTGGTGCGACTGTGTGGAGGGAGGTTCACTCTGTGTCTGACCACGGGAGTGTGTGTTGGGACGGTGTGGAGGGAGATGCACTCTGTGTCTGTCACCGGGATTGTGTTATGGGACGGTGTGGAGGGAGATGCACTATGTGTCTGACCCAGGGATGTGTGATGGGCGGTGTGGAGGAAGTTTCACTCCGTGTCTGAGCCCCGGAGTATGCGATTGGACTGTCTGGAGTGAGATTCCCTTTGTGCCTGTCCCCGGGTGTGTGTGGTGCGACTGTGTGGAGGGAGGATCACTCTGTGTCTGACCCCGGGATTGTGTGAAGGGACGGTGTGGAGGGAGATTCCCTCTGTGTCTGACCTAGGGAGTGTGTGCTCGGACGGTGTGGAGGGAGAATCACTCTCTGTGTGAACACGGGAGTGTGTGTTGGGACGGTGTCGAGGAAGATTCACTCTGTGCCGGACCCAGGGTGTATGTGATGTGACGGTCTGGAGTGAGTATCCCTCTGTGCCTCTCCCTGGAGAGTGTGATGGGACGGTGTGGAGGAAAGCACACTCTGTGTCTGACCCTGGGAGTGTGTGATGGGACGGTGTGGAGGAAACCTCACTCTGTGTCTGACCCCGCGAGTGTGTGAGGGACTGTGTGGAGGCAAATTCACTCCGTGTCTGACCCCGGGAGTATGTGATGGGACAGTGTGGAGGGAGATTCACTCTGGGCATGACACGGGGAGTGTGTGATGGGACGGTGTGGAGTGAGATTCCTTTTGTGCCAGTCCCCGGGTGTGTGTGGTGGGACGGTGTGGAGGGAGATTTCCTCTGTGTCTGATCCCGGGGGTGTGTGAAGGACGGTGTGGAGGCAAATTCATTCTGTATCTGACCCAGGGAGTGGGTGATCTGACGGTGTGGTGGGAGAATCACTCTGTGTGTGAACCCGGGAGTGTGTGATGGGACGGTGTGGAGGAATTTTTGCACTGCATTTGACACCGGGAGTGTGTGATGCGACGGTGTGGAAGGAGATTCACTCTGTGTCTGACACCGGGAGTGTGTAATGGGACGGTGTGGAGGGAGATTCACTCTGTGTCTGACCCCGGGAGTGTGTGATGGGACAGTGAGGAGGGAGATTCACTCTGTTTCTGACACCGGAAGTGTGGGATGGGACGGTGTGGAGGAAGATTCCCGCTGTGCCTGACACTGGGAGTGTGTGATGGGACGGTGTGGAGGAAGTTTTGCTCTGTATTTGTCACCGGGAGTATGCGATGCGACGGTGTGGAGGGAGTTTCACTCTGTGTCTGACCCCTGGAGTGTGTGATGGGACGGTGTGGAGGGAGTTTCACTCTGTGTCTGACCCCGGGAGTGTGTGATGGAACGGTGTGGAGGGAGATTCACACAGTGTCTGATCCGGCGAGTGTGTGATGGGACGGTGTGGAGGAATTTTTGCACTGCATTTGACACCGGGAGTGTGTGATGCGACGGTGTGGAGGGAGATTCACTTTGTGTCTGACACCGGGAGTGTGTGATGGGACGGTGTGGAGGGAGATTCACACAGTGTCTGATCCGGCGAGTGTGTGATGGGACGGTGTGGAGGAATTTTTGCACTGCATTTGACACCGGGAGTGTGTGATGCGACGGTGTGGAGGGAGATTCACTCTGTATCTGACACCGGGAGTGTGTAATGGGACGGTGTGGAGGGAGATTCACTCTGTGTCTGACCCCGGGAGTGTGTGCTGGGACGGTGTGGAGGGAGATTCACTCTGTGTCTGACCCCGGGAGTTTGTGCTGGGTCGGTGTGGAGGGAGATTCACTCTGTGCCTGTCCCCGGGAGTGTGTGATGGGACGGTGTGGAGGGTGATTCTCTCTGTGTCTGACCCCGGGAGTTTGTGATGGGACGATGTGGAGGGAGTTTCACTCTGTGTCTGACCCCGGCAGTGTGTGATGGGACCGAATGGAGGGAGATTCACTCTGTGTCTGACCCCTGGAGTGTGTGATGGGACCGAATGTAGGGAGATTCACTCTTTGTCTGACCCCGGGAGTGTGTGATGAGTCGGTTGGGAGGGAGCCTCACCCTGTTTCTGACTCTCACTGTTATGTGCACAGATGTCCCTGATGTATCGTATGTGAAACTTCATTTCAAGACCCTCTCTGTTCCCCGGGTCCGGACGAATGGAGGTCAGTTTCACATTGTTGGTTTGACTCTCCTCAGCTGATGTGTCTATTCCTATCGAGAAATTTCGTGGCAAGCGCACTGTTAATACTAATTGATCCCTGTGAGGCAATAGGCCAGAGCAATGCTTGAGGGACTGGATGAGATACGGGCTCTCTCGGGTTGTCGGTGAGGTGTGAGCGTTCTGGGAAGGGAAGGGGTGGAGGCAGAGCAACAGGCGGGGCAGTATAGACGGAGGGCTGAAGAACAGGATGTGGATTTGCTGTAGGTGGGGTCGGTGCAGTTAATGCCATGAGATTTTTTGTGCGTTGGTAGTACAGTGAGAGGGGTTTAACTGGGGACACTGAGGAGGGGTTGTGTGGTGGGCGGAGGGCGGGGTGCGACAGCAGGGTGCTGTGGCATGACGGGTGAGCAGGAAACACCGTGGGAGGAGTGCGGCAAGAGGCAACTCTCTCAAACCCCTCTCTCCTCTCTTTCCCCTGTTCCCCTCTTTCTCACACATCTCTCACACGCTGATCCTCTCTCATCCTCTTTTCTTCCCCTCTAGCCCAATATTTCCTTTCTCTCACCCCTTTCCCAACCCTTCTCTTTGTCCTTTCCACATCTCTCCCCTTTACGCCTCCCGCTCTCTCCGTTGCCATTTCCCCTCCAGCTGTTTCTCTTTCCCCACTCTCTTCTTCCCCACACTCTCTGCTCCCCATCTCTCCCGCTCTCGCTGTCCTCGCCCACTCTTTCCCTCACTCCCCTCACATCTTCAGTCCACTTCCGCTCCCTCCTAACTCCGCCTCTGTCCCCGTTCATCCCCTCTTGCTGTTCCCCAATTTTCCGATCTACTCCCCTATACACCTTCTCTGCCTTTGTATTCACCCCGCCTCTCTCTCCCACACGCTCTCTCCTCTCTCGCATAACATTCATTCTTTAACCCCTCTCCCTTTCCCTCTCGCTCCGTTTGTCTTGCACCCCTCTGCCATCTAAATTTCTCCTCCCAATCCCTACACTCACCTTCTTTTTCGCTATCCCTCTCACCAGTCTCACACTCCTTCAGGCATAACCTCGCTCCCTTTCCTCCGTCCCTCTCTCTTTCCCCTTTCTTGCCTCCATTCACTCATTGTCTCGTCCATCGCTCCAATCGCTCACTCCAATTATACTTTTCATCCTCACTCTCCTGCTCTGTCTCCTCTGCTCTCCCCCCTCTCTTCCAACTCTCTCTCATTCCAATCCCTACCTCTCAGCCCTCTCTTTCCGCTCTCTATTTTCTTGTCCCTCTTTCCTCTCCCCTCCACCATTCTTTACAGGTTCTCCGCCTATTTCTCTCTCTCTAATTCTCTCACTTTCTTCCCCAGACAGTCAGACCTTCACCTACTCAGAGCTGAATATTGGGAAAGACGAACGCCTCACCGATGAAGGTGAGGATTCTCCAATTGCCTCGGGACCCGGCGAGCTGCGAGTCAATGCACAGGCAGGTCAGTGTTCACAGTAGTGTCGCCATTCTGAAGGGGTCATGTGTTATACTCCCAAGTGTCCAGGGTTCTAATGCATCTGTCTGGACCACTACCTCTGGCAGTTTGTGCCATGGACCGACCACCATCTGGGTAACAGAAGGTTGTTAATCGGCTACCCAATTCAATATGTTTGCATGTTTCTCATCTCAACTTGGAACTGCGAGCTCTGCTCCTCGATTCTCCAAGACGATAGAAAATGACTCTGCGTATTCACTCTGTTTCTGCACATCGAGGCTTTAAATACTTCTGAAAAGTCACCCTTGTACTGCAAGGAATATAGTCCCAACCTTCCTGACCTCTCTCTGTATCTCCCTCCATCGAGACCGGACAGTATTTTTGTCAATCTCCATCTGCACTCCTTCCAGTTCAATGTGTTTCAAATGTCGCCCCTCGTAATAATGATCAGAGATGTGTTTACAGACGAGCACCTTGATTGTCTGACTTACCAAGTACGTGAATTCATACACTAAACACCTTGTTTCCACACCGGATAACTCACCCTGACCTTCCATGCACGGTCAGAGAACAGGAAAAATATCACCAGTTAAAAGGGAGTTTCTGCTGCTGGTCACGTGTTTCCTTGTCAAGGGCAGGCCCTGCCTCACGAGCCTAACTGAGTTTTTTGAAGAACTAACGAAGACCGTTGATGCGTTTAGGGCGGTAGATGTGGTCTACATGCATTTCGTAAGGCATTTGACATGGTCCCCACTAGAGACTCATCCAGAAAGTCATGAGGCATGGGATTAGTGGAACCTTGGCTGTTTGGGTAAAACATTGGCTTACAGGAAGAAAGCATATGGTAGTTGTGGAAGAAAAGTTTTCAGCCTGGATGTCGGTGACTAGTGGAGTGCCAGAAGGATCTGTGCTGGGACCACAGTCATTTGTAAATATTATAAATGACCTTGATGAAGAGGCGGAAGGATAGGTGGGTAAGTTTTTGGATGCCACTAATAATAGAGGAGTTTTGGATGGAGCTGCAGTTTGTCGAAGGTTACAAGAGAATATAAAAAGGATGCAGAGTTGGGCAGAAAAGTAGCAGATGGAGATCAATCCAGATAAATGTGAAGTGATGCATTTTGAAGGACAATCCCGAATGCTGAGTACAGGGTCAATGGCTGGCTACTTAAAAGTTTTGATGAACAGCGGGAACTTGGGATTCAAATCCATACATCCCTCAGGATGCGTAGGTTGATAGGGTAGTTCAGAATGTCTGTGGGATTCTGGACTTCATTAACAGGGGGATTGAGTTCAAGAGTAGAGAGGTCATGTTGCAACTCTTCAAATCTCTGTTGAGGCCGCACTTAGAGTATTGTGTTAAGTTCGGGTCATCTCATTATATGAAGTATATGGAAGCTATGGAAAAGGGACAGAGGAGATTTACTAGGATGTTGCCTGAATTGGAAAACAAGCTTTATGAGGCATGGTTAGCAGAGCTCGGAATGTTCTCTTTGGAGCGTACAAGGATAGGAAGGGACTCTGCTAGACTGAGTTGCATTGAACTGCTGCTGCTAAGTTAACAAATGCCACATTACATGCCAATGATAATAAACATGTTCCTGATTTTGATTCTGATTCTGATATTTTCTTGTGTCATCACCTTTGCTGACACATATGTTAAGGTCAGATTGACTGACGTATTGGAGTGGATTACAGAATAGGCAGTCTGACGACTTTAGCAGATGAATTTCTAGACACAAGTTTTGTCATCAAAGAAGCCATCCTTTTTTGAGTTTATCTTACTGCTTTTAAATGCCTTGAATCCAAATCCCTTTACAATTCTTTGTACTGAGCCCCCTTTGGGTTAGGTGTTTTTATACTTGACTGTTTATCATCCTTTCCCACATCTTTTCTAAAATATTCTACATTAGAATTATGGTTCTCCAAATGGCTGCTGGTACACTGGAGATGCTTCACCCGCCCTTACTCCTAAATACTCTATACAGTAACACCCTTCCTGTTGAAACGAAAACATACTGATCAAAGAAGGCTCTGATGCTCACATTTCAGAGGAAGGGAGTCACCACTCCCTCTGTCATCTTCCCATGACTTATTCCTTAGTCTATATCAGGATGATCAAATTTACTTCCAAATATTATTTTTGCATCTCTTGTTCACAGGCAAGTTTGTAGTTTCACTTGCGGTTTTGCGCCTCCATGTCCTTCAGTGTTCTGAGAGCGTAGCTTCTTCTTTGTTATCTTTTTCTTCTCTTCAAATAGATCTGCTCCCATTGCTTGATGATATTTTGAGATCCCCCAGATTGTTTTGTGCGTAACGTTAGAAGCATGCTGACACAGACTGAGAAAATTGCCAATGGGCTTTAATATGTTGTTTCATCTGTTGTGATTGACTTAATTGTCACAAACCTGGAAGTAGTTTTCCAAACAGGCATTTTTCGTGCATGGAACAATGTCAGACCTCTGGCAAGTGACAATCTTGTTCGGGATTTCACTTTAGGTCAAGCTGGTTTACTTTAATGTGTTCAACCTGTAGTTAACCACAGATACATCCAGGACCATAAAATCTGTCAGCAGCTATTGCTGTAAACTGTCAGTGATGCATGCTGTATTCAAAATAGTTTTTTTTAATCTGGAAATATCTTGCATCTTGAACTTATAATATATACCGTAGTGTTTTTGTCCCTTACGCTATCTACTTACGCACAGACTTCTGTGTTCTGCAGTTGCGTGTAATGTTCTAATATATAAAAAAGCATCATTGGAAGAATAAAGGTAAAGGTTCAGGGGGAGGATAGGGCTGTATCAATTTACTGTGTATATGGTGACTGTGAAATCAACACATTAAATTTACAACACATTGCCAATGTGGGTCAATAGCCTTTAATGGAGGCATACAGCATTAATTTTCATTCCATTACTTTCTGCATCATTTCTCCAAATCTTCATTCATTTCACTAATTAAAGTCAGGAGGAATAAGGGTCCAAGAACAGATGCCTGATGCACTCCACTAGTGACCGACGTCCATGCAGAATATGACGCGTCTACAATCACTCTTTGCATTATGTGGCAAGCCAGATGTGGATCCACAAAGCAATATCTCCTTGGATCCCATTCCTCCTTACTTTCTCAGTAAGCCTTGCATGGGGTACCGTATCAATTGCTTTGCTGAAATCCATATACACTACATTTACTGTTCTTCCTTCATCACCTTCTTCTTCCTTTAGTCACATCTCCACAAAAATTCAATCATTCTCGTAAGGCACGTTCTGCCCTTTACAAAGCCATGCTGACAACTCCTAAACATATTATACCTCTCCAAATGTTCATAAATCCTGCATCTCAGGATATTCTCCATCAACTTACCAATCTCTGAGGAAAGACTCACTGGTCTATAATTTCCTGGGCAATCTTCTCTCAATTTCTTGAATAAAGGAACAACATCCGCAACCCTCCAATCCTGCGGACCATCCCACGTTTCCATTCATGATGCAAAGATCATCGCCAGAGCCTCAGCAATCTCTTCCCTCGCCTCCCACTGTATCCTGGTGTATACTTCTTCCGGTACCGACGACATATGAAACTCGATGCTTTCCAAAAGCTCCATTACATCCTCTTTCTTAATATCTACATGCACAGGCTTTTCAGTCTGCTGCAAGTCATCACTGCAATCACTAAGATACTGAAGTAAAATAATCATTAAGTAGCTCATTTTGGGTTGATAAATATTTATTGTGATCTTATAATCGCATGGTCTCTCCACAGCTGCGAAAGAACGGTAGTCGAAAGTAAAGATCGGAAATAGACCCTACCTACTCTGCCTAGTTACGTCCGCCTTCATCGTGACTGTGGCTAGTCTCTCGATCTATGGTGAGTGGAACTGTCTCCGGATGGAGTCAGAACGTAAATAAAGAGAGTGGAATATATTGAGATTGTAAAACACAACAGTGAAACCAATACCCCCTTACCGTAACACCGATGGAAGAAGGCAGCAAACATGAGGTTTAGGAAGCAAGGATCAGGTGGGTCAATTGATGAACATAGAGTAGCAGGGAAAGTGATGAATAAGGTGCTGTGGACAGAAAGAAGGGAGCAAGAGAAGGCCTTGGTGAGAAGGGTAAAGGAAATCCCCAAGGCATTCTTCAATTATGTGAATTGAAAGGATGACAGGAGTGAAGGTAGTACTGATTAGAAATAATGGTTTGAAGATGTGCCTGGAGACTGTGGAAGTTGGCGTAGTCTTCAATAAATACTTATCTTCTGTATTCACCGCTAAGAGGGAACTTGATGACGGTGAGGACGATATGAGGGAGTTTGATTTTCTGGAGCACGTTGATTTTAAGGGAAAGGAGATGTTGAAGTTATTAAAATACATTAGGACGGATAAATTCCCGGGGCCTGACGGAATATTCACCAGGGTGATTCACGAGGGGAGAGAAGAGGTTGCTGAACCTCTGGCTAGGATCGTTATGTCCTCGTTGTCCACGGTAATGGTACGGGAGTATTAGAGGAAGGTGAATGTTGTCTTCTTGTTCAAATGAGGTAGGAGGGACGGTCCAGGTAATTAGAGACCAGTGAGCCTTACGTCCGTGGTGGGAAAGTTGCTGGAAAATATTCTTAATTATAGAATCTATGGCCATTTAGAGAATCATGGTCTGAACAGGGAGAGTTAGCATGTCTTTGTGAAAGGCAGAAACTGTCTAACAAGCCTGATAGAATTCTCTGAGGAGGTGACCAGTCATATAGATGAGGATTCAGAATTGGCTTGCCTGCAGAAAGAAAAGTGTCGTGGTGGAGGGAATATGTTCGGATTGGAGGGCCGTGACTAGTGGTGTTCCACAAGGGTCCGTTCCAGTACCTCAGCATTTCGTGATTTTATTAACGATATGGATGTGGGGGTAGAAGGGTGGGTTGGCAGGTTTGGAGACAGCACAGAGGTTGGTGGTCAAGTGGATCGTGTTGAGTATTGTCCAAGATTGCAGAGAGACTTAGATACTACGCAGAAGTGGGCTGAAAAGTGGTAGATGGAGTTCAACCCGGATAAGTGTGAGGTGGTACACTTTGGAAGGACAAACTCCAAGACGGAGTTCAAAGTAAATGGCAAGATACTTGGTTGTGTGGAAGAGATCCCTGAAAATTGCCTCACAGGTAGTTATGAAAGCTTATGGTTGTTTGCTTTCAGAAGTCGAGGATTGGAGTTTAAGAAGCGCGAGGTAATGATGCAGCTCTATAATGCTCTGGGTAAGTTACACTTGGAGTACTGTGTCCAGTTCTGCTCTCCTCACTGTCGGACGGATGTGGAAGCATTAGAAAGGGTACCAAGGAGATTTACCAGGATGCTGCCTGTTTTAGAGTGTATGCATCATGCTAAGAGATTAAGGGAGTTGGGACTTTACTCTATGGAGAGAAGTGGGTTGAGAGGAGACATGATATCGAATATTATAAGAGGAACAGATAAAACGGACAGCGAACTCCTCTTGCCTAGGACACGACAGCTCAATACAAGAGGACATGGCTTTAAGGTAAGGGGTGGGATGTTCATGGGGGATATCACAATTAGGATTTTCACGCAGAGAATGGCTGTTGCGTGGAATGCACTTCCCGAGTCAGTGGTGATGGCAGATACACCCCACGCCATGACACCGTGATACGTCGTTGTCACCTGCCGCCGGGGCACAGAGTTCCTATCACAATGACACTGACACCTTCCACAGAGCAACTCGGACATGCCCCGCACGATACTGACATAGATTCCAATGGTAACAACTAAACCTTCACCGTGACATTGATTCACCCCTCTCCCCCCAGCGTGACATAGACACGGCCCTCAAGTTGGCGCCGACTCTTCTCACTGTGCTCAAATAATATCCTTCACTGTGACAACATTCACCGTGACACTGACACAACTCTCTCTGTGAACGGATCGGTAGCGTGACGCTGTCTCACCTGAAGTCTAAACCACGTTCACCATCTCTCCCAGGAACACTGATTCGTCAGTGTAAAATCACCTCCGAGCAAAACAGCCATGAATTAACCTCAAGCCTTCAATCCAGTCTTTCTGCGCTCAACTCTGATCTGTCCGATCTTAAACGAATGCACAGCGATTTCCGTCACAAGATCACTGAGATGGAAACGAAATACAGATCTGTCAACGAAACCAAGGCTCAAATCTGTGAATTGTTCACCAGCAGAAGAGGTGAGGCATCATCCCCATCATTCACTCGCTCCTCATCACAGGGCAGGCATGGAGAGAGGAAGCGTCACTCTGTGCATGACATCGGGATTGTGTGAAGAGATGGTATGGAGGATGATTCACTCTGTGTTTGACCCAGTGATGGAACTGCGTGGAGGGAGTTTCACTCTATCACTGAATCCTGGAGAGAGTGATGGGACGTTGTGGAGGTGGATTCACTCAGTGTCTGACCACGGGATTGTGAGACGTAACATTACAGCTGCACTCGATGTCTCACTACGGGAATGTCTGATGGGACAGTATGGATCCAGCTTCACTCTGTGTCTGACCACGGGATTGTGAGACGTAACATTACAGCTTCACTAAATGACTCAGTCTGGGAATGTCTGATGGGACAGTGCCCAGAGAGATATACTCCATGGCTGACCCCTGAAGTGTGTTATGGCACCGTGAGATGTCTTACTCTGAATCTGGGAGTGTGTGACGAGACGGTGTAGCGGGGGTATCACTCTGTGTGTGAATCCCAGAGTGAGTAATTGGATCGCAGAGAGAGAGCGTCATTGTCTGGCTCCGGGACTGAGTGAGGGGAGAGTGTGGAGGGAGGATCAGTGTGCGTTTGAATCCGGGAGTGTGTGACGAGACGGTGTAGCGGGGGCATCACACTGTGTCTGAATCCCAGAGTGAGGAATTGAATCACAGAGAGAGAGAGAGCGTCTGTGTCTGGCTCCGGGACAGTGCAGAGAGACGTTCATTCTATGTGACATCGGATTGTGTGATTGGATGTTGTGGAGCGACTCTGAACCCTTCAATGTGCCATGGGAGAGCCAGGAAGGAACTTCGCTTTGTGTGTGAGCACAGCTGAGCGTGTTGGGACGGTTGAGAGAGATCTTCATTCTGTGACTCGGCGGGAGGTGTGTGATGTAAGGAGGGAGAAGTACACTGTGTTAGTCACGGAGGTGTGTGTTGGGATGATGTGGAGGCAGCTTACCTCTGTGTCTGACCCCGGGAGTGCGTGATTGGACGGTGTGTATGGAGCTTCGCTCGTTTTATGACCCCTGTGTTGTGTGGTGTCACCAGTTGGAAAGATCATCATACTGTGTCTGACCACGGGAGTATGCGGGGGATCGTGCAGAGGGTGTTTCATTTCCTATCTGACCACGGGAGTATGCGGGGGATCGTACAGTGGGTGTTTCATTTCCTATCTGACCACGGGAGTATGCGGGGGATCGTGCAGAGGGTGTTTCATTTCCTATCTGACCACGGGGAGTTTGTTGGGGAAGTGTGACAAACATTCTGTGTTTATCCGCAGGACTACATGATGGGAGCGCATGCAGTGAGCTTCACTCCATCTTTGACCTAAGGAGTGTGTGATAGTGTGGTGGAGAGAAAGCTTCACTCTGAGACTGACACCCGTCTTGTGTGATGGGACAATGTGGTAGAAGAATCACTCTGTGTTTGACACTGGGAGAGTATAATGGGATCGTCAGACATAAGCTTCAATCTTCATTTGTCCCTGAGAGTGTGTGACGTGACGTTGTTGATGGAACTGAAATTACCGTCTGCCCAATCAGGAAATGTGATATTGAATGGTCTGCAGGGACCTTCACTCTATAACTGACACCGGGTGCCTGTGATGGGATGGTGCCGAGGTAGTTTCATTGCGATTCTGACCTCGGGAGTTCGTGATTGGATGGTGCTGGGGGTGTGGTGGGAATTCACTCTTTGTCTATCCGTAAGAGCCTGTGATTTGACAGTAAGCAGCATGCAGTCTGAATCCATGAGTGTGTGATGGGGCCGTAGCATGAGAGAGCTTCACTCTGTATCTGATCCCCGGAGTGTGTGAAGGGATGGTGCGGAGGGAGATTCACTCTGAATATGATCTCAGGTGAGTGTGATGGGACGGTGTGGAAGGAGATTCATTCTGTGTCTGACACCGGGAATGTGTGATAGGACGGAATGGAGGGAGATTCACACTGTGTCTATCCGGAATAGCGTGTGATTTGACAGTAAGCAGCGTGCAGTCTGAATCCATGAGTGTATGATAGGGCCGTAACAAAAGAAGGCGTCATTCTGTGTCTGATCCCGGGTGTGTATGATGTAATAGTATAAGGGATTTCCACTCTATGTTTAATCCTCGATTCTGTGATGGGGTAGAACTAAGGTAGAGTCCCTCAGTGTCTGGCAACGGGTTGCGTGATTGGAAATTGTGGAGGGTGTCAACTCATAGGTCTCACGCCGGGAGTGTGTGACGGTACAGTATAGTGTGAAATTCTATTTCTGTCTGTCCCTCCGGATCTCTGTGATAGTATGGCGGAAAGGAGCTGTTAACTGACACCTGAAGATTGTGATGGAGCGGAACTGAGGGAGCTACACCTGGTCAGGGGTCCGTCAAATGTGTAATTGGGTGTCGTGGCGGGAGATTCAATTTGGGTCTGACAGCAGTTGAGTGTGATAGGACGGAGTGAACTAGCTTCAGTTTGATTCTGACGACGGAAACGTGAGATAGAAGGGAGTGAGGGTAGTTTGTATTTGACCCCGGGAACGTTTACTAGGGCAGTTTCGAGGGAGTCTCACCCTGTGTCTGCCCCCGGGAGTGTGTGATGGGACAGTCTGGAGTGAGCTTTCCTCTGTGTCTGACACAGTGTGATTGCGATGGGATGCTATGCAGGGAGCATCACTCTGTGTCTAAACCCAGGAATGAGCATTGGGAGAGTGAGGAGGGAACTTCACTCTGTCTTTTACCGGAGTGTCTGATGGGACAGTGCAAAACGGAGATCACACTGGGTGAAACACCAGGGAGTGTGATTGGTCTGTATGGAGGTAGTGTCACTCTGCGTCTGACCTCTGTCGACTGTGACAGGATGATGTAGAAGGAACTTCACTTTGTGATTGACACAGTGTGCGTGTGATGGAATGCTATTGAGCGATCATCACTTATATCTGAACCCTGGAGTGTGTGATGGGGCGGTGTGGAGGGAGATTCACTGTGTGTCTGACCCCGGGAGAGTGTGATGGGGCGGTGTGGAGGTAGATTCACTCGGTGTCTGACCCCGGGAGTGTGTGATGGGACGGTGTGGAGGGAGATTCACTCTCTGTCTGACCCCGGCAGTGTGTGATGGGGCGGTGTGGAGGGAGATTCACTCTGTGTCTGACCCCGGGAGCATATGATGGGACGGTGTGGAGGAAGGTTCACTGTGTTTCTAACAGGAGTATGTGCTGGGACGGTCTGGTGGGAACACCACTGTGACCGACGCAAGGACTGTGTGATGGGACGGTGAGGAGGGATCCTCTTTCTATGTTCGACTCACAGTGGATGTAATGGACCGTACGCAGGGAGATTCACTGTTCCTTCTTCCTCTTTTCCAGAGCAAAATTGTTCCCAGTACTGGATCGGAAATGAAGGCAGCTGTTATTTTATATCCACCTTTAAATTTCCCTACGATAAAGCCAGGCAGTACTGTTCGGACGTTGATTCTAAACTTCTTGAAATAAATTCAGCAGAAGAAGAAGTACTTGTCCGATCGACGGACAATATATCCACACCAGAGTGAATCCCCCTCCACACCGCTTAATCTCACAGTTCCGTGGTCAGACACAAACTGAAGCTCCCTACTTCTAGTCTAGGACACACTCCCGGTGACATAAACGGAGTGACTTTCCTTCACACCGTCCCGTCACACATTTCCGGGGTCAGACACAGAGTGAAGCTCCCTCCACACCGTCACATCACATATTCCCGTGCTCGTACACAGTGTTCCCTCCATACGGTCTCATCACACACTCCCGGGTTCAGACACAGAGTGAGGCTCCATCCACCCCGTGCCGTCACGTTCTCCTGTGGTCACAAGCTCCTTCAATACCGTCTCTTCAAACACACCAGGGGTCAGACAGAAAGGGATGCTCCTTAAATTTTGTTCGCATTCAATTGTTAATGATTGCAATTTAATTTCACAGAATTTTGTTGTCAAAGCTGTCCGAGACCAAGGCCGTTCATACTGGATTGTAAAATGCAAATACGGGTGAGGTTTGGTTTCGTTCATGTTTCTGAGAGAAAGTGGATCGTCGGATTGATACAGGCTGCGAGAAGCGAGTGGGCAGTGGATTTATTTTGCGGACTGGCACAGGCTGCGGGAAGGGTGTGTGCAATGGGATTAGTTTGTGATCACAATCGAGTTGCTAAAGGGAGTGGGCATTGGTATGAATTGGCGGTCTGAGAAGGGCTGTCGTGAGAGACTGGGTAATCGGGGCATTATGGGCGTTTTGGAGAGAGAGAAAGTTCTGCGGTGAGAAAATGGGCAGTTGGATTTGTTTCGGGATCGACACGGCCTGTTGGTGGAGAGTGTGCAGTAAAACTGATATAAACATATAACAATTACAGCACGAAAACAGGCCATCGCGGCCGTGCTAGTCCGTGCCGAAAGCTTAGTCTCACCTAGTTCCACCTACCTGCACGCAGCTCAGAAATCTCCACTCAATTCCTGTCCAAAATCTATTTTTTTTTAAATGACAGAATCAAACTTGCCTCTACCACTTCTACTGGAAGCTCGTTCCACACAGCTACCACTCTCTGAGTAAAGAAGTGTTGCCCTTAAACATTTGACTGTTAACTCTCAACTCATGTCCTTTTGTTCGAATCTCCCATACACTCAATGCAAAATACCTATCTACGTCAAATCTACTTATCCCCCTCATCATTTTAAATACCTCTATCAAGTCCCTTCTCACCCTTCTACGCTCCAAAGAATAAAGACTTAACTTGTTCAACCTTTCTCTGTAACTTAGGTGCTGAAACACAGGTAACATTATAGTAAATCTCCTCTGCACTCCATCTATTTTGGTGACATGTTTCATATATTTCGTTGACAGAACTGTACACAAAACTCCAAATTTGGCCTCACCAATGCCTTGTACAATTTTGACATTACATCCCACCTCATATACTCTTTGCTCTGATTTATAAAGGTCAGCATAACAAAAGCTTTCTTCACCATCCTATATACATGCGGTTCCACTTTCAGGCAACTATGCACCATTATTCCTAGGTCACTCTGTTCTACTGCATTCCTCAATGCCTTAACATTTACCATGTAATTCGTATTTTGATGAGTCCTACCAAACTGTAGCACCTCACTCTTATCAGCATAATCTCCAGTTGCCAAATTCCAGCACACTCCTTCTGTTGGCCTAAATCTCTCTGCAAGCCTTGAAAACCAACTTTATTGTCTACAACGGCACCGATCATCTGCATATTTATTAATCCAATTTACCACCCCATCATCCAGATCATTAATGTATATGACAAACAACATTGGACCCAGTACAGATCCGTGAGGCACACCATTAGTCACCGGCCTGCAACATAAGCAACAGTTACCCACCACTACTCTCTAGCATCTCCCATCCAGCCATTGTTGAATCAATTTTATTACTTCAATATTAATACCTAACAATTGAACCTTCCAAACTAACCTTCCGTGTGGAACCTTGTCAAAGACCTTACTGAAGCCCTTATAGACAATTTTCACTGATTTTCCCTCGTCAGCCTTCCTCGTAATCGCTTCAAAAAAGTTCAATACGTTTTGTCAAAAATGTGCTTCCAAACAAAAAACTATGTTGATTGCTTCTAAACAGACCCTGTCTATCCAGATAATTGTATATGCCATCCCGAAGACTACTGTCCATCAGTTTATCCACTACTGACATCAAACCTCCACGCTGTTAATTGCTAGGTTTACTGTTAGATTCCTACTTAAACAATGGAACAACATGAGCAATACGCCAATCCTCCGGCACCATCCCCGTTTTCGAATGACATTTGAAATATTCCTCTCAGAATCCCTGCTATTTCTACACTAACTTATCTGGACCCGGAGACTTATCTACCTTTTGTATTATTTAAAGGCTCCAGTACTTACTCTTCTTTAATCATCATAGCTTCCATAACTACCCTACTTGTTTTCCTTATTTTTATAATTCAATATCCTTGTCCTCATTCAATAACAATGATAAGAAATTGTTGAAAATCTCCCCCATCTATTTTGGCTCCACAAATAGCTGTCCACACTGATTCTCTAAGGGACGAACTTTATCCTTCACTATCCTTTAGCTATAAACATAACTGCAGAAACACTTTTATTTATTTTCACCTTACTTGCCAGAGAGACCTCATATATTCTATTAGCTTACTAACTTCTTTCTGAAAATTCTTTTTATATTCTTTACATTCTTCGAGCACCTCATTTTCTCCATGCTGCTTATATTTATAGTAGATCTCTCTCTTTTTTTCAAATCTGGTTTCCAATATCCCTTGAAAACCATGGCTCTCTCAAACTTTTAAACATTCCTTTCAACCTAACAGGAACATAAAACATTCTGTACCCTCAAATTTTCAACTTTCAATGACCTCCAATTCTCTATTACGATCTTCCCATAAAGCAAATCGTCCTAAATCCACTCCATCTAAAACCATTCGCATCTCCTCAAAGTTACCCTTTCTCCAATCAAAAATCTCAACTCTGGTTCCAGTTCTATCCTTCTCCATAATTATATTTAAACTAACTGTATTGTGATCATTGAACCCGACGTGATCCCCAAATCATAGCTGGGTCACCAGACCTATCTCATTTCCTAACAGAAGATCCAACACTGCCCCTTCTCCAGTTGTTACCTCTATGTATTAAAAAAAATATCCAGCACACATTTTACAAACTCTAAACCATCCAGCCTTTAAAGAGAATCGGCTTCCCAGTCTATGTGTGGAAAATTAAAATCTCACACAATCACTTCAAATACCTGCTATCTCCTTACAAATTTGTTGCTCCAATTCTGGCTCCCCATTGGGTGGTCCGTAATTGTTACTACACCATCCCCATTCTTCAATTCCTCACAGATAGTCTCCCTAGACCAGGGGTCAGCAACCTTTACCACTGAAAGAGCCACTTGGACCCGTTTCCCACAGAAAAGAAAACACTGGGAGCCGCAAAACCCGTTTGACATTTAAAATGAAATAACACTGCATACAACGTTTTTTTTTGCCTTTATGCTATGTATAAACAAACTATAATGTGTTGCATTTATGAAATTGATGAACTCCTGCAGAGAAAACGAAATTACATTTCTGCATGCAACAAAAACATTTTGAACTCCGAAAAAAAGACGTTGGGTTGAAAGTTACTTTTAAGTAAAATATTCAATGTCTATTTGAGTCCTTCTTGTATTTATGAAAAACGCCGAACTTAAATTTTCCGCCAGCAGCAAACCAAAAATAACGTCAGCCAGCTGTCATCCTGAAAAATGAAAGGACTATTTCACTGAACAATGAAAAAATATGAATATAAGTAAAATAATAGGCAATTAAAATATTTATCATACTTGGTTAATGGGATTTCTGCTCCTGGACCTCAGCGCACAGCGTCTGCACATCAGGGCTGTATGATGTCACCTTCATCTTTACACAGGATCGCAAGCTGTCATCTGTGAGGTTTTCAATATCACTCCATTTGTGTTTCTGAGCAAGAACGGCCTTCTGACGGGCAACATCTTCAAGGTCTGCTGTCAAGCGTCTAAACTTGGACACCCATATGTCTTTGTCGGCTATGTCGGCCAGTTCCATCTCAAGATCAGGTTGACTCACACCTGCCAATGCAGTCGTATTCAGTAGGGAAGGATCGATGCTTAAGGGAGTGACCGGGAAGGATAATGTGTTTTTTTCCTCTCTGAACTCACAGAAGCGTTTCCCAAACGATGTTTGCATTGCGATGATTGCAGAATGTAAATACTCCGAAATTATCATGTCGTGACCTTGTTTGAACTCTCTCAAATTGGGGAAGTGAGACAAAGTGCCTTTCTGTAAATCTCTGGCAAGCACTGTCAACTTGCGCTCGAATGCCAAAACATCCTCCAACATGTGCAGGGCTGTACGTCCTTTCCCCTGAAGAGCTGTGTTCAGCGTGTTCAGGTGCGCTGTCATGTCTACCATGAAGTGTAGCTTTTCCAGCCACTCTGGCTGTTCCAGCTCAGGAAAGGTGAGCCCTTTGCTGCCCAGGAAAGTTTTCACTTCTTCCAGACACGCGACAAAGCGTTTCAGCACCTTCCGTCTGGACAGCCAGCGATAAAAACACGTTGTAGCGGTGTCAGTAAACTGCAGTCAAAGATAGCTTTATTCGAACTAAACAGCCTTGCTTTTAAGCCTCCCTCAACCCAGCCCCCATGGACGCAGATGCTGCAAAAGACGCGTACTCACAAACCCCCGTAGGCTATCTCCCTTAGCCGGAATGCTGGCTAATTGTGAGCCGTTTCGGATGTGGCAGGAAATGTGTCGCTACACTTAGGTTGTACAAGATCACCATAATTACATTTCAAAAGCTAACAAACTAACATAAAATACATTTTAATTAAATACTGACCAATTATTTCCCAAAGCCACAGGGAGCCGCAGCACAGAGGTGAAAGAGCCACAAATGGCTCGGGAGCCGCAGGTTGCCGACCCCCGCCCTAGACGAACCCTCTAGTCTACCCTGCCTTGCTAACTCTGTAATATTTTCTTTGACAAGCAATGCCACACCTCCCCCTCTTGCCCCTCCGATTCAATCACACCTGAAGCAACGAAATCCACGAATATTTAGTTGCCAATCACACCCCTCCTGCAACCATTTTTCACTAGTTGCTACAACATCATATTTCCAGGAATCAATCCATAATATAAACTCATCCACCTTTCTTACAATTCGGCTCGCATTAAAATAGATGCATTTAAGAAACTCTCCACCTCTTCCTCTCTGTTTATACACAACAGTACAAACAACTTCATTATCTTTTTCTTCCTTCCCCCTTATATGTTTAGTCTCTGCGGTCCTCTTCTCTATCACCTGCTTATCCTTCCCATAGACTAGCTACCAGACTTCTCTATTTGTGAGCTAACTTCCTCTCTCCTAGTTTCTGCAAATTGATTCCCACCCCCCGCCATTCTAGTTTAATGTCTCCCCGGGAGCCTAAGCAAACCTCCCGGCCAGGATATCTGCCTCCCTAGAAGTCAAGTGTAACCCGTCCTTTTTGTACAGGTCACGCCTGCCCTAAAAGAGGTCCCAGTAATCCAGAAACTTGAATCACTGCCTCCTGCTCCAATACTTCAGCAACGCATTTATCCTCCAACTCATTCCATCCCTACTGTCACTGTCGCGTGGCACAGGCAGTTTTCCCGAGATTCCTGCCTTTGCGGTCTTTCTTCTCAACTCCCTATCTTCGCCTTTCAGGACAATTTCACTTTTCCTAACTACGAAATGTACCACGACCTCCGGTTACTCACTATCCCATTTCAGGATATCCAGGTCGCGATCAGAAACATCTCGGACACTGGCACGAGGGAGGCAAACTACCATTCAGTTCTCCTGACTGCGTCCACAGAATAGCCTAATAGATTCTCGAACTATCGAGTCCCCAATTAATACTGCATTCCTCTTCCTTTCCCTACAATTCTGTACTACAGGGCCGGACTCCTTGAGCCGATGGCAAGGCCACTGTTGTTTCCCCCAGGTAGGTTGCTCCACCCCCCCCCCAACAGTCCTTATACTGGAGTACTTATTGACAAGGGGTACAGCTACAGGGGTTCTCTCTAGTACTGACTCTTCCCCTTACCTCCACTAACCGTGACCCACCTGTCTGCCTCCATTGGCCCTGGTGTGACCACCTGCCTGTAACTCATCTCTATCATCTTCTTACTCTCCCGGACCAGACGAAGGTCATGGAGCGACAGCTCCAGTTCCCTAACACGATCCCTTAGGAGCTGCAGCTCGGCGCACCAGGCGCAGATGTACACGTCCAGGAGGCTACGAGACTCCGGGACCTCCCACATCCGAGCACCGAGAACAACAAGCTGCCCTCACACTCATAATTTCCCCTTTCCTCAAATAGCAGGGAAAATTAAAAACTGTATCCACCTTGCCTCTCCCGTTTCCGCCTAACCCCGTTCAGGCAAAGCCCTTAAGCCCTTTCTCTGCTCCCGGCTCACTCCGCTGCCGCAAAACGACGCTGCCCGCTGTATAAAGCTGTGTTCCTTTCAAATCTTCCCTGTTTCACTGCCCAACGACACACGCCTGCGCAGTCCCGCCTCTCTGAACTCAGGTGTGAAGAAGAAAACATCAAAATGGTTCCCACTGAACTCCCATTCAGATCCTCAGACATCCTTTTCTAAATGTGGGAACTGACATAGGCTGTGGGAAGTCAGTGCGATGTCGGAGTCTTTTGGTCGTTGACACAGATCTTTAGGGAGAAGGCTAGGCATTGGGACTAATGTGGGGCCTCGCACGGGATCTTGAGGTGAGAGTGGGAAGTACAAGTATTTTGTGGACTAGGGGCCATGGGGAGTGATTGGAGCTCTGGAGTTCTTTTGGAAACTGACCCAGGTTGTGGGAGAGAGTGAGGCAGTGGGAGCACTTTAGGGACAGGCACAGATCTGTGGGGAGAGAATGGTACAGTGGGAGTACTCTGGGAATTGAGACACCTCCATGGGGAGAGTATGGGAAGCGGGAGATGTTTTGGTGACTGACACAGGTCTCTAAGAAGAGGGATGAGCAGTGGGATTATTTCGGGCACCGGTACGGGGCTGTGGGAGAGAGTCAGGCAGTGGGTGTAGTTTGGACTGACACCGGTCTTTGTGGTGAGAGTGGAGAGGGTACCTAGGCAGAAAACACAGACCTGAGTGTAGACAGTAAAGGATTAGGAGCATTTTGAGGACTGACACGGGGCCGTAGAAGACACTAGCGCTGTGGGAACATTGTGGGGACAGACACGGGCCTGTGAGGAGAAGGTTGGGTCCTGATATTATTCTGGTCTCTAACACTGATCTGTGGGTAGAGAGAGGGGCAAGGGATTACGTTGGTGACTGCCTCATGGCTGCAGGGAGCGAGTGGGTCAGCGGGAGTATTCTGGAGACTGACACAGGGCTGTGCTGGGAAAGTGGGTCTGTGGGAGATGTTGGGGTGCCATAGGTCAATGGCGAGGGAGGGTTGCAGTGGTTTTGGGGACTGACTGCTGGAGGTTCGTTGAAATTCTTTACTTCTCTTGGACAGGAAATTCGCTTCGAATGTCCTGTACCGGATGACGGGATCAGACCCCGAGTGCGGTGTATGTACACATGACTCTGAGCGTAAACCTTGCCATCAGCTTCATACACGCTTCATCTGTGAGAAGTCCGGATATTTGTTTCCGGATATTTATGAAATGATAAAGGATCTCTGTCAGCAACCAGTGGGACCGACTTGAATATAATGATAAAACCCTCTTTCTCCTCCAGTTCTCTTAACCACTCGCTCCACCCATTCCGCGCTGCTGCCCCTTACCCTGACCGAATTCGCCACTTTCCTTCCATCGCAATGTTACTCACCATCTTGACCTCTCTTCACCCTCGTCCCTCGAAAGTGTCGCTCTCATCCCCATTTTCCTCACTGCGCTTTCTTGCCTCCATTTCCCCCAATTTCCCGTTCTGTTCCCGGTCTCTCCCGCGATTCTCTACTCTGTCTCTGCCCAGTCTCCCCATCACACTGTGTCCCTTTTATCTAACCCAACTGGCTTCCCGCTTCTTTCATTAGCTACTCTCACCTCGATCATGTGCGTTAATGTTCTCGTACCCCAGTCCTTGGGAAATAGAGTGCACACATTCGCCTTATCTGTGTCCCTCGTGGTTTTGTACACCTCTGTAACGTCACCGAAAAAAGTCTCAGAATTCCCAACCTCGCTCCATAACTCAATCCCTCCTGTCCCGGCAGCATCCTCGGAAATCTCCCTCTGCAATCTTTACAGTTCGTTGAGATTCTTCTTAGAGCAAGGCAAGCAGAACTGAACTCCATACTCCAAGTGCGGCCTGACCGACGTCATCTACAACTGCAACGTGCTCTCCGACTCCCGGACCCAGTGTCCTGACTGATGAAGGCCAGCGTGACAAATGTCCTGTCTACCGGGATCGCATCTCTTCTACCGGATTCACGGTCTGTTTTATTATCTGTGTCTTAGACCACCTAAGATTTGTTCTTTTGAAGAATCATTAGGGCGCAAATATATAAAATTGATGTGAAATGCACAAAAGCTAAAAAAAAAATGTCGCTGAAATGTGGAGGTGGTGCTGATGCGTTCAAGAATATGCTGGCGGAGGGGAAGAAGGTGTTCCTGGTTCATTGATTTTTCAGTATCCTGTTCGTCGTCAACCCTCCTTCCCAGCCGACCATCCTTGTCACCGTCATCCACGACTTCCCCTTCAGCACTCCCCGTTTCCGCCACCCGCCATTTACTTCTACACACCTTGTCTCCATCAAACGCCGTCCCCTACTCTCCGTGCCGTCTCCGTTATCTGCTCCTTCCACATCTCCTTCCCCCGTCAACCTAACCCGCTCCAACCCTTGCAGCTGCTCCACGTTTCCATTAACCCTCTTCCTCCTGTACACGTCCCCGTCTCTCTGTTTATATGAAAATCTGTGGAGGACGGGATGAGGTGACGTCTGGTGTTACACCAGCCTCTTTCCACCGGTTATCGATCTCACGGTTCTGAGGTTCTGCCCTAGTCTGTGTGAACAGGCCGGTCGTTTGATTCGATAACACTTTATCCCGGTAACTGATATCTCACCACTATGTCCGTTTTCCGACCGAAACCAAACTCTCTTGCAATTCCCTCCTGTTCCCTGCACACCCTCTGAAGACAATCACACGCACATTCTCCAAGACTGCACACAATTCAAGACTACCTCAAGGGATCCAGGGGAAGTAAATTTCTATTTGTGTCTGAACCCGGGTGTGTGCGAACGGAAGGTCCGGAGAATGCGTCACCCAATATCTAACTTCAGAAGAGTGTGATGCGACTGTGTGGAGGGAGTTTCACTCTGTGCCTGACCACGGGAGTATCTAATGGATCATTGTGGAAGAAGCTTCTTAGTGTCTGAACCCAAGAGTGTGTGATGGGATGGCGTGGAGGGATCTTTACTTAGTGTCTGACACCGGAAGTGTCTGTTATGAAGGTATGGAGGGAGATGCACTCTGTTCTCGTCTTCGGGAGTGTGTGATGGGAAGTTGCGGAGGGACATTCAGTCTGTGACTGAACCCAGGAGTTATGGATGGGGCGGTGTGCAGAGATTTTCACTCACTACTTGTGTGTGAGTGTGTGTGTGTGTGTGTGTGTGTGTGTGTGTGTGTGTGTGTGTGTGTGTGTGTGTGTGTGTGTGTGTGTGTGTGTGTGCGCGCGCGCGTGCGTGTGTGTGTGTGTGTGTGTGTGTGTGTGTGTGTGTGTGTGTGTGTGCGATGAGCCAGCTAAGAGGGAAAGAGTGGCGGGAAATTGGATTTGATTGGAAGTCAGAGGGTTTATCTCTCTGAATCTTCAAGGAGAAGATTCTTGGGTGAGAGATGGTACAGAACCCTTGATTGACTGGTTTCCCGTTTAATTATTGTTTTTTTTTTATATAATCGCAATGTCAGAGCAGTAGCAATGTCTGACAGGAGAGTTGAATACTCCTTTGCGAGATGTGGGAAGGATGGAGACCTCAAGAGTTCCTAACAACTTCAACTGTAGTAAGGTCATCCAGCTGCAGCTCCGAACACACTGCGTTCCAGAGTTGAAACTGGAACTGGATGGACTCGGGAACATTCGGGAAGTCGAGTGGGTGATTGGGAGGACATATAGAGAAGTATTTACCCCCAATGTGTAGGATACTGGCAACTGGGAGGCAGACAGGAAGTTGAAAGGGGTTAAACAAACAGAGCCATTGCAGTGACCCTTGTGACCAACCCGCTCAATAACATGTAGATCACGTTGGATACCTCTGGATGAGAGGGGAGAGGAGCAAATGACCAAGCAGGGGTAAAGCTCACCGGTCAGGTCTGTGGCACTGACTATGGTTCTGTGGTTCAGAAATGAATGGGGTGAGATAATGCAAGCTGTATCGATAGAGTCATCTTTGTTAGGGGAATGGAAATAAAATACTGTGGACGAGAACGAGATTCCTCGATGGTACGTGGTCACCAGCATACAGGTAGGAGAAGGGAGCCGGTTCTGCAAACTTATGTATGTGCAGGTGTGACGACAATTAGAAAGAACATTCAGTTTAAAACGTGGCTGAAATGCTAGGGTTGCAACAAGGTCTCCGGATATGTGTATCACCGGGCTCTCTTCCTCGGGAGGTGCGACCTCTGCAGAAGAGACGGTTTCATTTCATTGCAAAGCGATTCAATTTAAGATTATTTGCAATTCCTTCGCAAATGACCACCAGGGCCTAAATGCAAAACACAATACCAACTGTCACACAAGGGAAAAGGTACATATAATATGTATAAAGTAGAGCGATAGCAAACATATGTAGGATATCAGTGAAATACTCTACAATCTATCTACACACGCACACACATATATAATCAGCTTGAGGTCCTAGGCACTTTAAAAGCCACTGAAATGGACAAACTACAACAACTGAGCTTTCCTTCCACCGAGCGAACACTGGGAGCAACACAGAATCCCGCCTGGAGGCCGCGCTACTCCGCCCCTCTTTGTGCAGCTCCTTCATTTGCTCCGCCATCGGGCAACTCTCTCAGTTTACACCTGAACAGAAGTGGAACTAATATCCCAACGGGTAGGTTTGCCATTAGAAAATGTGGTCACTGTGTTGCTTAAGCTAAACTTGCAGAGGGATGATAATAAGAATGTTTAAACAGATGGTGGAGTCATTGTCGGGACAGATGTTGTTAAGACCTCAGATAGACCAAAATGTTGAGCCCGCTGGCTCTCGTGTTCTGAGCTGCGTCCATTTCAAAGCAGTAAGTATTGTACGAAAGGTAGATGAGCTCAGGGTCGGGGCCAACGACTGGAAGCATGGTTGTTTAGCCATTATTTAGACTTGGTTGCCAGAGGGGCAAGTTGGTTAGCTCAGAACTGTACATAATACTCCAGGTGTGGTCTCACCAGGGCCATGTACAAATGGAAGATGACTTCCTTGCTCTTGTACTCAATTCCCTTTGTAATAAAGGCCAACATTCCATTAGCCTTCTTCACTGCCTGCTGCACTTGATCAGCCACCTTCAGCGACTGATGAACAAGGACTCCTAGATCTCTTTGTATTTCTCACTTACCTAACTTTACACCGTTCAGAGAATAATCTGCCTTCCTGTTCTTACTCCCAAAGTGGATAACCTCACACTTATTCATATTAAACGCCATCTGTCAAGTATCTGCCCAATCACCCAGCCTATTCAAGTCACCCTGAATTCTCCTAACATCTTCATCCCATGTCACACTGCCACCCAGCTTAGTATCATCAGCAAATCTGCTGATGTTATTCTCAATGCCTTCATCTAAATCGTTTATGTAAATCGTAGTCAGCTGTGGTCCCAATACCAAGGACTGTGGCACCCCACTAGTCACAACCTGCCATTCTGAGAAACACACAGTCACCGCTACCATTTGCTTTCTAACTGCCAACCAGTTTTCTGTCCATGTCAATGCTTTCCCACCAATGCCATGAGCTTTGATTTTACCCACCAATCTCCTATGTGGGAACTTATCAAATGCCTTCTGAAAATCGTGGTATACTACATCCACTGGATCTCCCTTGTCTAACTTCCTGGTTACATCCTCGAAAAACTCCAATAGATTCGTCAAGCATGATTTCTAGATATGCCACTATTTCATCATTAATAATTGACTCTAGCTTCTTCCTCACTACTGATGTTAGGCTGACATGTGGATAGTTCTCTGTTTTCTCACTCCCTCCTCTCTTAAAAAGTGGGATAACATTAGCCATTCTCCAATCCTCAGGAACCGATCCTGAATCTAAGGAACATTGGAAAATGATTACCCATGCATCTGCAAATTCCAGGGCCACCTTCTTTAGTACCCTAGGATGTAGACCATCTGGACTTGGGGATTTGTCAGCCTTCAGTCCCATCAGTCACCGTTTCCTTCCTAATGTCAATCTGTTTTATTTCCTCTGTTACCCTATGTCCTTGGCCCATCCATACATATTTACTAATAAACACCTTTAGTTTGGTACCACCAGCCTCCAACGGATTCTTCTCTCTCTGCTGGTCAGACGCCCTGTTACGGGGTACGTAACAATATTACTGAGGGAATCCTGCCCGAGCACTCCTAAATCCCTTTGCGCCGTAGATTGTTGAATCATCTCTCCGTTTAGAAAATAGTGTACACTTTTATTTCTTCCACTAAGTTGCATGCCCATGTACTTCCCGGCACTGTATTCCATCTGTCACTCCCACACCCAGACCGGTGCCGGAGGATTGGAAGATATCTCATGTTGTTCTGTTGTTTAAAAAAGACCCTGAATGTAATCCGTTAAATTATAGGCCGGTAGGCTTGACGTCGGTTGCGGATCAATTATTGGAAGGATTACTTAGGGATAGGATATAAAAGTATTTAGATAGACAGGGACTTATCAGGGAGAGTCAACACGGCTTTGTGCATTGTAGGTCAAGTTTTACAAATCTATTAGAGTTTTCGGAGGAGGTTACAATGAAAGGAAATGAAGGAAAGACAGTGGATGTTGTATACATGGACTTCAGTAAGGCCTTTGACAAGGTCCCGCATGGGAGGTTAGTTAGGAAGATTCAGTCGCTAGGTATACATGATGAGGTAGTAAATTGGATTAGACATTGGCTCACTGGGGGAAGCCAGAGACTCGTAGTGGAGGATTGTCATCTATAACAATGATCTGGATGATAATGTGGTGCATTGGACCTGCAGATTTGCTGATGATACAAAGACTGTAGGAGTATTGGTCAGTGAGGAAGGTTTTCAAAACTTGCAGAGAGATCTGGACGAGCTGGAAAAATGGGCTGAAAATTGTCAGATAGAGTTAACTACGGACAAGTGTGAGGTATTGCACATTGGAAGGAAAAATCAAGGTAGAACATAAAAGCTAACTTTTAGGGCACTGAGGAGTACCGTAGATGAGAGGGCTTTCGGAATGCTGATACAAAATTCACTAAAAGTGCCGTCATACGATAGATAGGGTAGTAAAGAGAGCTTTTGGTACATTGGCCTTTATCAATCAAAGTATTGAGTATAAGAGTTGGAATTTTATGGTGAGGTTGTGTAAAGCATTGGTGAGGCCGAATTTGGAGTATTGTGTGCAGTTTTGGTCACCGATTTATAGGAGGGACATTAATAAGGTTGAAAGAATGCAGGCACGGTTTACAGCGATGTTGCCCGGTCTTGTGAAACTGAGTTACAGACAAAGATTGACTAGGTTAGGACTTTATTCGTAGAGCGTAGAAAAATGAGGGGAGACTTGACAGAGGTCTATAAATTAAACATGGGTATAGATAGAATGAATGAAAGCAGGCTTTTTCCACTGAGATTGGGGAGGGAAAAAAAACAGAGGACATGTTAAGTGTGAAGTGGGAAAAGTTTAAAGGGAACATTGGGGGCGGCACTTCTTCACACAGAGAGTGGTGGGAGTGTGGAATGGGTTGTAAGATGAAGTGGTAAATGCGGGCTTACTTTTAACATTTAAGAAAACTTGGACAGGTACAAGTATGAGAGGGGTGTGTACAGATATGTTCCAGGTGCAGGTCGGTCGGACTATGCAGAAAAATGGATCGGTAGGACCAGGGAAGGCCAAAAGGCCTGTTTCTGTGCTGTAATATTCCATGATGCTATGGCTCTACGGGGGATACTGGAGAAGGCGAGAGGTGCAGGGGAAGGAGCGATAATGGCGACTGTGTGTGTGGAAGTTAAGGTATGACGGAAAAGTGGGAGAGATGTGATGCAGTGGATATCCTGACTCACTGTGGCGAGTTTGCTCGTCGGGGAACAAGTGGTTGACGACTAAGGGAGTCGGGGGTGGGGGTGAATCAGGGGCCTAATGATACAGGGAAAGGTGCAGGCACTGCTGGATGGTGGCAGAAACTGGCGGTGTGTAGAAGAGCGAGGGGGTTATGGAAATGGTCAAGGGTGATAGTAAGGGATAGATTGACTGGAACCGAGAATAAGGAAAAGAGAGTGTTTGGCGTAGACGGGGTGGGGAAGAGTAGGTGAAGTGGGAGTGACTAGCATGGAGAGTTGTGCAGAGGACGGAGGGAGTCACAGAGTCGGGTACGAGTTTAGAGGATGGATGGGATGACGCAAAACGGAGAGGCCTCATTTGGAGTGTGCTTCGCTGTAACTTTCACTTTAAGACTCGGACTGCCAATTTCTACCTGTCACAATCCTTCCTGGAATGTCAGTAATTAAATGGAGTGTTCTGAGCACTCAGTGCTCAACCGCAGGTAGTCCATTTTTAACTCTGTGGTTTGTGATTCACACTTTGGATATCGTGACTGCCGTTTTGTTTATTTTGAGTCTAAGTCTATTGCAGTCTTTTATTTTTATTGATTAAAAAGCATACAAGTCAGAGGAGAAGTTATCTCAAATACGTATTGTGGCGACACATTTCGTGGCACATCCGAACCGACTCACAATCAGATAGCCTACGCGGGTTTGCGAGCACAGAGCTTGGGAGCCTCTGCGCCACGAGGGAGGCTTAAAGTGAAGCTGAAGATTTCGAATAAAGTTTTTTCTTTCGACTGCAGTTACCGACTCCGTGTCGTAATATTAGTGCTGCGTGTAGCACACCGCTACCCCGACGGTCCAAACGATTTTTGGACCAGAAATGACCGACGCCGCCTCTGTCCATGCGGTTTCATTGAAACTGCCGGGTTTCTGGACACAGCGCCCGAACCTATGGTTCCAACAAGCCGAAGCCCAATTCCACGTTCGCCAGATCACCTCAGAAGACACCCGCTACTACTACGTGGTGAGCTCCCTCGACCAGGACACAGCGGCCCAGGACGCGGAGTTCGTACAGTCGCCCCCGGCAGACGGCAAGTACACGGAATTCAAAGCCCTGCTCCTCAGGACTTTCGGACTCTCACGGCGCGAGCGGGCTGCCCGTTTACTGCACCTGGATGGCTTAGGCGACAGACCTCCATCGGCTTTAATGAATGAGATGTTGTCTCTGGCCGACGGACACACACCCTGCCTCATGTTTGAGCAGGCATTCCTGGAGCAGCTGCCCGAGGACATACGCCTGCTGCTGTCCGACGCGGATTTCAGTGACCCCCGGAAGGTGGCAGCCCGGGCGGACTTGCTGTGGAACGCCAAAAAGGTGAGCGGGGCGTCCATCGCACAGATCTCCCAGCCACGCTACCGGCAGCAAACCAGTCCAGGCCCGGCCGCAGAGCCCGCCAACCCCCGGCCCAATGAACTCTGGTGTTTCTACCACCAGCGGTGGGGCGCAGAAGCCCGCCGTTGTCGCCCGCCCTGCAAGTTCCCGGGAAACGCCAGGACCAGCCGCCGTTGATGGCTACGGCGGCTGGCCATCGGGATAGCCTCCTGTATGTGTGGGATAGAAGGTCGGGACGCCGGTTTTTGGTCGATACTAGGGCTGAGATCCGCGTTTTACCTCCGACGAGTTACGACACCAGCAGCAGGGCACCGGCTCTTCCCTGAGGGCCGTGAATGGCAGCACAGTAAGGAAAGATGGCACCCGTCAGGTGCAGCTACAGTTCGGCTCCAGCCACTTCACGTGGGAGTTTACACTGGCCGCCGTAGCCCAACCGCTTCTGGGCGGGGATTTTTTGCGAGCTCACAGCCTACTGGTCGACCTGCCCAGGAAGAGACTGGTACACGCCGAGACCTTTCAGACGTTCTCCCTGGGTGCAGCCCAGTTGCCAGCCCCTCACCTCTGCTCCATCACGCTGTCCGACAACGACTTCACCAGGGTCCTGGCGGATTTCCCATCGGTTCTGGCACCGCAGTTCACAGCGGCCATGCCCAGACACGGCGTACACCACCACATCCCGACCCAGGGACCACCCCTCCACGCCGGCGCTCGGCGGCTTCCCCCGGACAAGCTCCGACCGGCGAAGTAGGAGTTCCAGAGGATGGAGGAATTGGGGATCATCCGGCGGTCCAACAGCCCATGGGCCTCCCCCCTGCACATGGTGCCCAAAGCGACGGGGGGCTGGAGACCGTGCGGTGACTACCGCAGGCTGAACGAGGCTACCACACCGGACCGCTACCCTGTGCCGCACATTCAGGACTTTGCGGCAAACCTGCACGGCGCCCGGATCTTCTCCAAGGTAGACCTCGTCCGAGGGTACCATCAAATACCGATGCATCCTGACGACGTCCCCAAAACGGCTCTCATCACCCGGTTTGGCCTTTTCGAGTTCTTCCGCATGCCGTTCGGCCTGAAGAATGCCGCACAGACGTTCCAACGGTTAATGGACGCGGTGGGACGGGATCTGGACTTCGCGTTCATCTATTTGGATGACTTCCTCATAGCCAGCAGCAGTCGTCAGGAGCATCTGTCCCACCTCCGTCAACTCGGCGCCCGACTGAGTGAGTACGGTATTACAATCAACCCCGCCAAATGCCAGTTCGGACTCGATACCATTGACTTCCTGGGCCACAGGATTACTAAAGACGGGGCAACCCCTCTGCCCGCTAAGGTAGATGCGGTCCGCCACTTTCTCCGACCCACCACGATCAAAGGTCTTCAGGAATTCGTAGGTGTGGTCAATTTCTACCGCCGCTTCCTCCCTTCAGCTGCCCGGATCATGCGCCCCCTGTTCGCGCTGATGTCGGGTCCGAGCAAGGACATTACCTGGGACGAGGAGTCCGCAGCCGCTTTCGTTCAAACGAAGGAAGCTTTGGCGAACGCCGCAATGCTAGTACATCCCGGAATGGACGCCCCTAACGCCCTCTCATTGGACGCATCGAACACGGCAGTCAGTGGGGTACTGGAGCAACTCATCGCAGGTCGCTGGCAACCCCTGGGGTTTTTCAGCAAACACCTGCAAAACACCCGAGCCCAAGTACAGTGCTTTCGACCGGGAACTGTTGGCGCTCTACCTGGCAATCCGGCATTTCAGGTACTTCTTAGAAGTTCGGCCCTTCACCGCGTTCACGGACCACAAACCGCTTACCTTTACGTTTACGAATGCGTCCGACCCCTGGTCGTCCCGCCAGCAACGCCACCTGCCCTACATCTCTGAATACACGACGGATGTCCGGCACGTCTCGGGTAAGGACAATGTCGTGGCGGATGCGCTCTCTCGCCCTACCGTTCATGCCCTTTCCCAGGGGGTAGACTTTGAGTCGCTGGCAGAGGCACAGCTGGCAGATGAGGAGATTCCGAGTTACAGAACCGCAGTCTCCGGTTTGCAGCTCCAGGACCTCCCCGTGGGCCCAGGAGAGAGGACCCTACTCTGACGTCGCCACCGGCCAGCCCCGTCCCGTTGTCCCGGCACCTTGGCGGCGACACCTTTTCTACTCCATTCATAACTTGGCGCATCCCCCCCATCCGGACAACTGTCCGGATGGTTTCCAGCAGGTTCGTTTGGCAGGGACTCCGCAAACAGGTCAGTGAATGGGCCAGAACGTGCATGCACTGCCAGACGGCCAAGGTGCAGCGGCACACCAAAGCCCCACCGCAGCAGTTCCATCCCGCCCACCGGCGTTTCGACCACATTCATGTGGATATCGTGGGCCTCCTGCCAGTGTCGCGAGGACCGCGGCACCTCCTGACTACCGTGGACCGGTTCACAAGATGGCCAGAGGCGGTCCCGCTCACCGACACCACCTCCGAATCTTGCGCCCGAGCCCTGATCGCACCTGGATATCTCGCTTTGGTGTGCCGGCCCACAATACCTCCGACAGAGGCGCCCAGTTCACCTCCAGCCTGTGGTCAGCTATGGCCAGGCTTTTGGGGACTCAGCTGCACCACACCACTGCCTACCACCCACAGTCGAATGGACTAGTGGAGCATTTCCACCATCACCTAAAGTTGGCTCTCATGGCCCGCCTGAGAGGAGATAACTGGGTGGACGAGCTTCCCTGGGTCCTACTCGGCATCCGCACGGCGCCCAAAGACGATCTGCATGCCTCGTCTGCCGAGTCGTTGTACGGCGCGCCCCTGGTCGTCCCGGGGAGTTCATACCAGCCCCAAGGGGGCAAGAGGAAGAACCCGCAGCAGTCCTGGGCAGACTACGTGAGTGGCTCAGTGACCTGGCCCCCATACCCACTTCGCAGCATGGGCAGAACCCGACCTGCGTACCCAAAGACCTGCAGAACTGTAAGTTTGTGTTTGTACGAAGGGGCTTGCATCGGCCCCCGCTACAACATCCCTACGAGGGGCAGTTTATGGTGCTCCGGAACAACGGGTCCACGTTCGTGCTGGCCGTTGGAGGGAGTGAGGAGGTTTTCACGGTGGACCGACTCAAACCGGCCCAAGTGGACCTGGCGCAACCGGTCGAGTTTCCGGCACCGTGGCGCAGAGGCCGACCTCCCAAACAGGTTCCGGCCCAGACTGTGGACATTGGGGGGTGTATCTCCGGTTCTAGGGGGCGGGGTTATGTGGCGACCCATTTCCTGGCACATCCGAACCGGCTCACAATTAGCCAGTGTTCCGGCTAAGGGAGATAGCCTACGGGGGGGTTGCGAGCACAGAGCTTTGGAGCCTCTGCGCCACGGGGGGCAGGTTGAGGGAGGCTTTAAAGCAAGGCTGGGTATTTCGAATAAAGTTTTTTTCTTCGACTGCAGTTATCGACTCCGTGTCGTAATTTTAGCGCTGCATGTTGCACACCGCTACATTGCAACGTTTTCTTTTTTAAGATTAAAAATTACGGAACTGGAGCCAAATTTGTGAAGAATACCTTATCGCAAGGTATAAATTAGCAACTTTAGCTAATTGTATAGGTAGAGCAGCGCCCAATAACGACGTTAAATCAAACTGTTTCACACCTTTGAATTCCATATCTACCGCAATTGGCCGCTTGTTCTTATCAAAGCATTGTAACCAAAAGGACATATATCACACATAAGCAGCCGAGTATGCAGCATTGTTAAAGTAGGCAATGCAAAACCTCCATCCTTGTACCATTTTTGTAAGTGACATTTACAATTTTTTGGTGCTTTGTCAAAAATATTTAAGTATTGCTCCTTACATATTGTATGCCAACGTTTTAGATACCATTACGAGCAAGAATCCTTTGAGGAAGGGATCCATTGGAAGAATTTATCATTTATTATTAGAATGGGATAAGCGCCGTTTATTTAAGGTTAAACAAGATTGTGAGAAAGAACTTAATTTGACTTTGATGACGGAGTACTGGATGCAGATTTTGAAGTTGGTTAACTCTGCTTCGATTTGTGCTGGTCATTCGCTGATTCAATTTAAAATTTTACACAATTATATTTGAGTCTTTTTGTCTGAAAATTTTGTTAAGAGGAGCTGTTGTTCATTTTAGATCAGCTCAATATTATACAATACCAGATTTTGTCAGTGTATATTCCTTTCTTTGTACTTTTATTGACGTATGCATTTGCGATAACTTCTCCTCAAACTTGCATTTATCCTTATGCTTTTAAATCAATAAAAATAAAAGATTGAAATAGACACAGAAAAATGAAAATATTTCCTATTGCTTATAGTTATATTGATAGATGTAAAACTGAGACAGCACACTGACCTACATATTTTGATCTTGTTCTATACTGGAACAGATTTTGAAGTCAGTTTTTCTACAATTTCTGAAGTACTTCAAAATAATTTACAACCTAAAAAAATAACTGTACTCTTTCGAATAATTCCTCAAAATACCGCGGTCTGTCTTTGTCTGACCTATATGTTATTGCTATCCATATACCAGTATATGTTTTCTTTAATGTCAAAAGAGAGCCCGCATTCACCACTTCATCTGGCACCTCATTTCACACTCCCACACTCTCTGCACGAAGAAGCCCCCTCTGATGTTCTCTTTAAACTTTCCCCTCTTCACTCTTAACCCATGACCTCTGTTCTTTTTTTTCCTCCCCTGGCCTCAGTGGAACAAACCTGCTTGCATTCCTATCATAATTGCATACGCCGCTATCAAATCACTCCTGGTTCTCCTACGCTCCATGGAATAAAATCCTATTCAACCTTTCTCTGTAACTCAATTTCGCTGTCTGAACCCGGGAGTATGTGAGGGGACAGTGTGTGTGTGGGTGGGGGGGGTGGAGATTCACTCTGTGTCTGACCCCTGAAGTCTGTGTTGGGACGGTGTTGAAGACGCCTCACTCTGTGTCTGATCTCGGGTGTGTGTGATGGGACGGTGTGGAGGGAGATTCACTCTGTGTCTGACCCCTGAAGTCTGTGTTGGGACGGTGTTGAAGGCGCCTCACTCTGTGTCTGATCTCGGGAGTGTGTGATGGGACGGAGTGGAGGGAGATTCACTCTGTGTCTGACCCCTGAAGTCTGTGTTGGGACGGTGTTGAAGGCGCCTCACTCTGTGTCTGATCTCGGGTGTGTGTGATGGGACGTTGTGGAGGGAGATTCGCTCTGTGTCTGACACCAGTAGTGTGTGATGAGACGGTGTGGAGGGAGATTTACTCTGTGTCTGACCCCGGGAGTGTGTGATGGGATGGTGTGGAGGAAGATTCACTCTGAGTCTGATCCCGGGACTGTGTGATGGGACGGTGTGGAGTGAGCTTCACTCTGTGTCTGATCCCGGGAGTGTGTGATGGGACAGTGTGTAGGGAGATCCACTCTGTGTCTGACTGGGGGAGTGTGTGATTGGACGGTGTGGAGGGAGTTTCATTCAGCGTCTGTCTCAGAAAATGTGTTTTTTACTACTACTAAATTTGTTGTGTAGGATCGGAGCGCCGAGGGAACTTCACGACTTTTCTAACCCCGACACTGTGTGATGTATCGATGCTTTGGGAGCGTCACTCAGTGCCTGATTTCAGGAGTTTCTGGTGAGATTGTTTGAACGTGTCCCCACTCTCTGGGAGACATAGACTCATGTAATTACGGCGTGGCGACAGCCTCCAATCAGAGATCCGGAGCGGGAAGTGAAGTGTGCTTTAGAAAGCAGCCCCTCGCGTTTGTTTGAATAAAAACCAATCAGCGAGGCGCGTTGATTAACAAGGGGAAATCAGGTAAGCCAGGGGCTACTGTTGGTGGATTTGTTTTTAGTTTATGTATTGTGTCCTTCTTTATAATTGCACAGTTTGAACAGTAAGCACGCCTGTTCGGAGAGTTAAATGCTCCTCTTGCAGGACGCGTGACGGCAGGGAGACCTGATGAGTCTCTGACAACTTCACCTGTGCGAAGGTCATCCAGCTGTTGTTTCTAACATTAAGGGGCTGGAAGTGGAACTGGATCATTTGGGAAACCTGTGGCTGATAGGGAGGACTTATAATGAGGAAGTTAGACAGATTGTGCAGGTCACAGGAAACTGGGTGACAGTCAGGCCGGTGAAAAATGTTTAAACAGACAGGCCCAGTACAGTGATCCCCCTGTGGCCAACCCCCACAATAACAGGTCTATCACTTTGTATGCTTTTGGATTGGGGGAGGGGTCAAATGACCCGGTAGAGGGAAGTATCTCAGATCAGGTGTCTGGCACTGATATTGGCTCTGTGGTTCAGAACGGAAGTGGGGGAGGTGGGTGTCGATGAGGAGAGCTGTGCGATTGGGGATCATTTGTTACGGGATTAGAAGAACATAGAAACATAGAACAATACAGCACAGTGCGGGCCCTTCTGCCCACAATGTTGTGCCGAACCTTAAACACTGCCTCCCATATAACCCCACACTATAAATTCCTCTGTATACCTGTCTAGTAGTCTCTTAAATGTTACTGGTGTATCTGCCTCCACCACTGACTCAGGCTGTGCATTCCACGCACCAACCACTCTCTGAGTGAAAAACCTTCTTGTAATCCCCCTTGAAGATTCCACTCCTTAACTTAAAGCCATGTCCTCTAGTATTCTACAGTGGTGTCCTGGGGAAGAGTCGCTGGCTGTCCACTCTATCTATTCCTCCTAATATCATGTATTAAGAGGATACCTTGTGTCTCTATCATGCCACCACTCATCCTCCTTCTCTCCAAAGAGTAAAGCACTAACTCCTTTCATCTCCGGTCATAATCCGTACTCTCTAAACCAGTCAGCATCCTGGTATATCTCCCCTGTACCCTCTCCAATGCTTCCACATCCTTCCTGTAGTGAGCTGACCAGACTGGACACAGTACTCCAAGTTTGGCCTAACCGGAGTTTTATACAGCTGAATCATTACTGCTCGTTTCTTAAACTATATCCCTCGACCTATGAAAGCTAACACTCCATAAGCTTTCTTATCTACCCTACCTACCTGTGAGTTATGTGTGCCACCGAGAGATTCCTGGATGGTATTTGGCCTCCAGAGTATTTGGGACACTATCATTTTGAGCGGGTCCTTTGCAATCTTACCTGAGAGGGTGAGCAGGCCAAGTTTGGTAATTGCAATTCCAGAAATAGGAAGTCAACACCGATTAACACGTGGCGCAGTTGTCGTGGTATCAATGAGGGCTTCTGATAGCTGGATCACTGGGTTCTCTTCCAAGGAAGGTGCGACTACTGTATAGGTCTATTTCAATACAATCTAAGTTGAATTTTCAGTCAATCTTACATGAATAGCCATAAACGCAGCAGAACGAAACAGCGTTACTCCAGGACCAAGGTGCTGAAACACCTTTAATAGGCTTAAAATAGGCCACAACGCAGCTTGAGTCCCGGGGTCCACAGAATGCGACCGAAATCTGGATTCGACACTAACAGAGGTTGTCTTCTGCCGAGCGAACATTAGGGGGCGGCACATACACCTGCCTGGAGGACGCAACACAGCGCCCCCACGTTCAGCAGCCACTTCGTTTTCTCCACCATTGAGCAAATCTCACCATTTCCACCTGGACTGGACTGGATCTAATATCCCAGGGGGAAGTTCGACCATTAAAGAGGAGGAGGAGTGGGGATTGAACTGGAGATGCAGGGGGATGAAGAACAGAATGCCAAAACAGATAGTGGAGTGTTCGTTGGGACAGATGTTGTTAAGTCCACAGACAAAGTGGGGAACCAAAATGTTGAGCCTGCTGGGACTCATGTTCTGCGCTGCCTCCGTTTCAATGCGGGAAGTATTGTACGAAAGACCGACGGGCTCAGGGCAGGGGTCAATGGCTGCAATTATGATATTGTAGACATTTGTGAGACGCCGTTGTAGGGAGGGCAGGCACGTCAGCACAACATTCCCGGTTTCCGTTGTATTAATCATGATGAAGCAGGAAGTGTTCGAATTTGAGGGGCGGCGTTAAGGCCACATGGGATTCATTGACAAACTCTGGGAGAGAGGGGTTCGTGTGCCTCTTTGACAGGGACGTTAATGAGCAGGGAATGCAGGGAAATGTTTCTTGTGCAGTCAGAAGTGATTTAGCTCAACTGGCATATCGCAATATTGTAGGCAGTAGGGTCTGTTCTGTTCGGTGATTTACGTTCACAGCTCTGCAAGAGGGGCACAAAGACAGACAGGCTCATCGAGGATGCAGAGAAGGTGGTAGGGTAAATCAAGGACTTTGACGACAGATTGTGAAACACAGAGAATATCCACTTCACAGACAGCATAGGCAGTGAGCGAGCCACGCAGCTGTCACCGTGATACCAACACACCCCTCACCTCAGTTGGACACAACCCCGACCGGACGCTGAGCGACCTCAAACCGTGGCACCCACACGCATCTCGCCGTGACGCTATGTGTAAAGCGTTGGAACTCGAACTGGATGAACTCGGGATCATTCGGGAATCTGAGGGAGTGATAGGGAAGACATATAGAGATGTATTTACACCCACGGTGTAGGATTTAGGAAAGTGGGTGACAAAGAGGAAGGTGAAAGGGGTTAAACAGCCAGAGCCAGTTCAGAGACCCTTTCTGTACAAACTGCTCAATATCAAGTAGACCACTTTGGATTCTTCTGGATGGGAGGAGAGAGGTGCAAATGACCAAGCAGGGGAAAGTCTCACCGGTCAGGTCTCTGGCACTGACTATGGGTCTGTGGCTCATCAATGAATGGGGTGAAATCTGACGAGCTGTATCGTTAGGAATGTCTTTGTTAGGGGAACGGAAAAGAGGTGCTGTGGACGAGAACGAGATTCCTTGATGGTATGCGGTTGTTATAGTCACCAGTATATAGGTAGGAAAAGGGAGCCGGTTCTCCAAACTTATTTATGTGCAGGTGTGGCGAAAATGAGAAAGGACATTCAGTTTAATATGTGGCTGAAGGGTTAGTGTTGCAGCGCACATAATATGCATCAAATATAAAGATAACAAACATATCTAGGATATCACTAAAATACTTTCACGGATTAACACACACACACTCACACATTTCTGCCGCTTGATGCCGCTGGGCATTCACAAAAGAGATTGTATTCTGCCGAGTGAACACCAGGGGGCAGCGCATACAAACATTTTGAGGCCGCGCATCACCGCCCCCACCTTGCTCAACTCCTTCATTTCATCTTCCATGAGTAACTCTGTCAATTTACACCTGAATTGGAATCGAACTAATATCCCAGCGGTAAGGTTTGCCATTAAAATTTGAGAGTGGTAGTATAAACTAGAATTCTGAAAAAATCAAGAAGCAAAGGTTGAGCCTGCTGGAGCTCATGTTCTGAGCTGCGTACATTCCAATGCAGGAAGTATTGTTTGAAGGGGAGATGCTCTCGGGTCAGGGGTCAACGCCTCTAAGCCTGACACGACAGATATTAGTGAGATTTCATTGCATTTGGGACAGTACCGTTTGCATAAGCTATGAACGAGGCACACAACCCTCACTGTGACGCGGAGATATTCTTCAATGGGACACTGAAAGTGTATCGGTGTCACTGCCAGAACCCACATCTGACAGGAACACGCCCCTCATCTTGATACTGACACACTGACACACTGCCACACAGCAGGATCTCACCACACAACGATGCCAACACAGAGACCGGACCTGAACTGTAACCCGAATAAAGTACTCCCCGGATGCATAACAGTCTCCCTTTCCAAAACCACTCCCCGACTCCATCACCCTACCCCTACACTATTCCCAGTTATAGTCAAACATCAGTACATCACTCCCGTCTACGTCATCCATCCCTCGCCGACAAGTAACCCAGTCTCCGTGACCCACATCCTCTCCTGCACACTTCGCCTTCTCCACCTTCCAGTCCGTACCCATACGCCCCGCCCCGTCAACGTGATACACTCCACCCTCTAAACGCTTCCCATCTAGGTCGTCCCTGCACTCCTCTCCCACTCTGTGACATAGGCAGTTGTGCGGAGTATGAGGGAGAGATGATGGCTGGTGTTTCACCTCTCCTCGTAGCATGGATATCGATCGCCAGGAACTGAATCTCTCCACAACTCTGCATGCACAGGCCGGTCATGTGATTCCACACCACTTGCATCAGTTTCTGCATTCTCACCACCCTTTCCCTGGCCTCCTCTCTCCTCCCCTTCCTTCCTCTAACGGCAGCACACAATCCGCTCACACACAGACGCAGTCTCCAAGAGACACACACAATTCATGACGACTGGAAAGCCGAATGATGGGTATTGGTGAGTAGGGAGAACGGAGGAGGGAGTGGGTTACGTACTTTTGCTGACTCCGGTAGGGTGAGCTGCGATGATGCGGAAGGTACTTCACATGTCTGACCCCGGGAGTGTGATGGGATAATGCTTAGGGAGCTTCGCTGGTTATCAGACCCAGGATCTGAGTGTTTGGAAGGATTGGACGGAGCCTCACTCTGTGTGTGACCCCGGAGTGTGTGTTGAAACAATATGGAGGGAGTTGCTCTCTGTGTATGATCCCGGGGGGCTGTTGATCGTTGAGGAGGGAGCGTTACTCAGTGTATGTTTCAAGGAGTGTGTGATGGGATTGTATGGAGGAATTCTCACTCTGTTTTTGACTCCTGGCCATGGGTCACTGGATTTCGGCGTTTAAACAGACTCCAAACAAAGATAGGGAACAAGAAAATGGCGCCTCACACGTTCTGCACCAACGGCTGAATCTGAACATCCTTTCTGTGGCCTCACTCTCCTCCTCCTTCCTCTTTTCACAACCCACCATTCCTTCTCTACGATTCTTTTTTAATAATATATTTTACTGAAGGAACGGCACAATATAGAATACAGAATGGATTACATATTCTCCATTTTGCTTTTCTTTCTTACCCCGAAACAAACCTCCCCGCACCCGCCCTCCCCGAGCAAATACAGTAATAAACGGGCAAGGTTTCAGTGTCACCCCCAAAACCTCACTGATAATTTAAACAAAACCTGTGCCCAGTAGCCATCAAGCCGAGGGCAAGACCAAACTGCATGCACTAAACTAGCCAGAGTGAAGGAACACCTGTCACAGCCAGCGTCTGTCCCTGGATATATGTCAGCACGCCTGGCTTTACTTAAATGTACTGTGTAAAATTTTAAATTGTATGAGCCACAGTCTAGCACATGATGACGAGAAATGAACCGTATTCAATGACCAATATTCCTCAGCCAGACCCACACCAAAGTCATCCTCCCAGCTAGTCGTAGTTTTGTTTAGATCTTGAACTCCCAAAGACATCAGCTGCGAGTATAGTACAGAGATCAGCCCTTTATTATTAAAGCGAAGAGTGAGTTTTTCCCACAACATAGCAGGTGGTAGATCAGGAAAAGAGGGACATTTTTCCTTGACAGAGTGTAGAATCTGCAGGTATTGAAAATAAAATGATTATACGAAAGACCACATTTACTGCACAGGTTTATCAAAACTATTAAATATATTATCAGTGAACAAATCTTTAATGCGCATAAGAGCGTTCAAAACTCATTGTCAAAAAACTGAATCGACTGTGGAGGGAAGAAATAGATGGTTTCTATGAAGGAGACCCAAAACTGAGTTGATGCGATATTGATTAAACATTTTGAGGATGAAGAGTACGATAGGGTCAGATATGAATTGAGAGGATTTCAATGGCAATGTTCTATGACCCCCCTTTCTTAACACATTGAAATAATTTAGTTGAATTAAGTGCATTGGAAAGAGGATCAACTGCAATTGCAAAAAGATTTTATGATTCTTAAGTGGGTGAGTGAGCAGCTGGACGTCCTGGTCCATATATGTACCAACGAGATCGGTTTGTATGGGAAGATGGTTCTGCAAAGTGAGGTCAGGGATTTAACTATTAAATTACAGGAGTGTCCCACCACCCGTCCCAGTGTGCCCAGACCTGGGAAGACCATAGAGTTTAGCACGTGGCTCAAGTTACCGTGCAGTTGGGAGGGCTTCTGAATTCATTGTGTTTATTCCAAGGAACGTGGGATGTCTACAGAAGAGATGGTAGACCGTTTGCACATAACCTGGAGGGGAACTAATATCCTAGCTGGAAGGTTTGTCATGACTGTGCATAAGAGTCTTTGGTAGAGTACTTGAACTGGAGGTGCAGGGGGATGGGATGAATCAACACATTGAATTATGGTATTGTCGCCGTTATTGAGAATAGGGTGCAGGAGGGACAAGCGGGTCTGCACGATTATTCGGGTTTCACTATTTTCAGACGTGAGAAACTGGAGGAATTACAGGAGGAGGGGTGACATTACAGTGATGAGAAAATGTCACCGCATAACACAGTCAGAACAGACAAGACAACTTGTCTAAGTGAGGCTTTATGGGTGGAAATATAGAAACATAGAAAACTGACAGCGCAAAACATACAAATCTACGCCCAAAATGTCCCTACCTTAGAAATCCTTAGGCTTAAACATAACCCTCCATTTTTATAAGCTCCATGTATCTATACAAAATTCTCTTAAAAGAGCCTATTGTAACCGCCTACAACGCCGTTGCCGGCAGCCCATTCCACACACTCACCACTCTCTGCGTATAACACGTACCACTGAGATCTTCCGTGTAACTAGTCCCCAGCACCTTAAACTCGTGTCCTCTTGTGGTAAACATTTCAGCCCTGGGAAAAGGTCTCTGACCATCCACACTCTCAAAGCCAGTCATCAATTTATACACCTCTGTCAGGTCACCTCTCATCATCCGTCGCTCCAAGGAGAAAAGGCCGAGTTTCCTAATCTATTCTCATAAGACATGCTCCCCAATCCAGGCAACATCCTTGTAAATCTCCTCTGCAATCTTTCTATGGCTTCCACACCCTTTCTTCAATGTCTCTCATCATCTTATACATCCCCTTGGATCCCATGCCTCCTTACTTCCTCAATAAGCCTTGCATGGTGTATTTTAACAAATGACTTGTTGAAATCCATGTACACTATATCTACTGTTCTTCCGTCATTGGAATGAGCTTCCTGTAGAAGTAGTAGAGGCCAGTTCAGTTGTGTCATTTAAGGTAAAATTCGATAGGTATATGGACAAGAAAGGAGTGGAGGGTTATGGGCTGAGTGCGAGTAGGTGGGACTATGTGAGATTAAGAGTTCGGCACGGTCTAGTAGGGCCTAGATGGCCTGTTTCCGTGCTGTGATTGTTATATGTTTATATGGTTATTAATAGGAATGAGGAAATGAGGAATAGGAAAAAAAATAGAAAAAAAAAAACGTCGGTCAACAAAGTTGCGCCCAGCATCTCCCTACCTTAGAAATTACTAGGCTTACACATAGCTCTCTATTTTTAGTAGCTCCATGTACCAGTACAAAAGTCTGTTTAAAAAGCTTATTGCATCCGCCACCGTTGCCGGCAACCCATTCCACACATACATCACTCTCTGCGTATAATACTCACCACTGTCATTTCCCCTGTACCTTCTCCCCAGCACCTGAAACCTGTGACTTCTTGTGGCAACCATTTCAGCCCTAGCAAAAAGCCTCTGACTATTCACGATCAGTGCCTCTCATCATCTTATACACCTCTGTCCGGTCACCTCTCATCATCTGTCGCTCCAAGGAGAAAAGGCCGAGTTCACTCAGTCTGTTTTCATAAGACCTCTTCCCCAGTCCAGGCAACTTCCGATTTATTTCCCACATTGAGGCGACCAGAACTGAGAACAGTCCTCCAAGTGGGGTCTGTCCAGGGTCCTATGAGGCTGCAACATTACCTCTCTGCTCCTAAATTCAATTCGACGATTGATGAAGGCCAATACACCGTTTGCCTTCTTAACCACAGCGTCAACCTGCGCAGCTGCTTTGCAGCGCAGTCCCTATGGACTCGGACCCTAAGATCACAATCTTCCTCCACACTGCCAAGAGTCTTGCCATTAATTTTATATACTGACATAATATTTGACCTAAAAAAATTGAACACCAGACTTATCTGGGTTGAACTCCATCTGCAGTTTCTCAGCCCAGATTTGCATCCTATCAATGTCCCGCTGTAACAACTGACAGCCCACCACTCTATCCACACCATCTCCAAACTTAGTGTCATCAGCAATCTTAATAACCCATCCCCTCACTTTCTCACGCAGGTCACTTATAAATATCAGGAAGAGTGAAGGTCCCAGAACAGATCCCTGAGGCACACCACTGATCTCCGACCTCCATGCAGAGTATGACCCGTCTACAACCGATGGAAACCCACTTCTATGGGCAAGCCAGTTCTGGATCCACAAAGTAAGTTCCCTTGCATCCCACGCCTCCTTACTTTCTCAATAAGCCTTGCATGGAGTACTTTATCAAATGACTGGCTGGAATCCATATACACTACATCTACTGCTCTTCCTTCATCAATGGGACTGAGGAAATGAGGAATAAGAAATACATCACCATGACGTTGGAGCTACATTGTAGACCGGTGAACAGTCTGCTGGATTAGGAGGAACAGATCTGCTGAGAACGCAGTCTGTTAGAACCATAGATCCATAGGACATAACAGCAGAGAAACAGATCGCTGACCTGCACCTGGACCATATCCCTCCATAAAACCCATATCCATGTACCTGTCAAAGTTTTCTTCAATATTCAAAGTGAGCCCGCATTTTCCACTTCATCTGGCAGCTCATTCCACACGTCCACCACTTTCTGTATGAAGAGGCCACCCCACAATTTTCCCTTTAAACTTTTCCCCCTTCACCCTTAATTCATGTCCTCTGTTGTTTTTCACTCCCCTAGCCTCAGTGTAAAAAGCATGCTTGCATTCACTCTGTCGATACCCATCATAATTCTCTCTACCACTATCAAATCTCCCCTCATTTTTCCACCCTCCAGTGAATGGTCCTAACCTATTCAACCTTCATCTGTAACTCAGATCCTCAAGACCCGGCAACATCCTTGTAAACCTTCTCTGCGCTCTTCAACCTTAGTAATATGTTTCCATTAAGTTGATGTCCGAAGCTGTATAAAATACTCCAAATTCGGCCTCACCGGTGCCTGATACAACCTCCCCATAGCATTCCAACTCTTATACGCAATTCTTTGATTTGTGTAGGCCAACGTACCAAAACTCTACATGTGAAGCAATTCTTACGAAATGTTTTGTCTGTATTCCCAGATCCCTCTGTTCGACTGCACTTCTCAGTGCCCTACGATTCACCCTGCGTGTTCTACCTTGGTTTATCCTTCCGAAGAGGAATACCTCACACCTGTCTGTCTGAAGCTCACCTACCACTTTCTCATCTGTTCGAAATCCCTCTGCAAGCTTTGGAAACATTCTCCAATGTCCACCATATCTCCAACCTCTGCATCATCAGCAAATTTGCTGATTCAATTTACCACATTATCATCCAGATCATTGATATAGATGAAAAACAACAATGGACCCAGCAATGATCTCTATGGTACACCAATCGTCACAGGCCTCCACTGAGAGAAGCAATCGTTCACTACCACTCACTGGCTTCTTCCACTGAGTCAATATCTAATGCAGTTTACCACCTCATCATGTATACCTAGCGAATGAAACTTCGTAACTTAACTCCCATGCAGGACATTGTCAAAGGCTTTACTGAAGTCTATGTAGACAACATCCACTGCCTTCCCTTCATGCACTTTCCTGGTAACCTCCTCAAAAACACGAATAGATTTGTTAAACATGCCTTACCACAAACAAAGCCACGCTGACTCTGCCTAATAATTATCTGTCTATACGAATACTTGTGGATGCTCTCTCGTAGTACTCCTTTCTATAACTTGCCTACTACAGACGTCAGACCTACCGGCCTATAATTTCCTGGATTACTTTTAGAGCCTTTTTTAAACAGCAGAACAACGTGAGCTCTCATCCAATCCTTTGGCACCTCACCCGTGGACACCTACATTTTAAATATTTCTGCCAGGGTCCCTGCAATTTCAACACCAGTCTCCTTCATGGTCCGAGGGAATACCCTGTCAAGTCCTGGGGATTTATCTACTCTAGTTTGCCTCAAGATAGCAAGCACCTTCTCCTCTTCAATCTGTGTAGGATCCATAACCTCACTATTATTTTCCTTTATTTCCATGGATTCCATGTATGTTCCGTTATTAAAGACAGACGGAAAAAAAATAGCATTTAAAATCTCCCCCATTTATTTGGTTCCATACGTGGCCGACCACTATGATATTTTAGAGGAACAATTTTATCCCTTGCTGTCCATTTGCTCTTAATATACCTGCAGATATTTTTTGGATTTTCTTTCACCTTGACTACCAGAGCAGCCTCGCGTCTTCTTTTAGCCCTACTGATTACTTTCTTCAAGATTTTTTTTCACATCTGTTACTCGTCAAGCAAATTATTTGCTCCTTGTTTCCGATACATTACATATATTTCTCTCACTTCTTCGTTATCAGAGTTCCAATATCCCGTGTGGACTCGGGTCCCTTATTCGTATTCACTTTGTCTTTATTCCTGACAGAAAGATACAAACTGAAAATTTCTCCTTTGAAGGCCTCCCACTTCCCAATCACAATCTTGCCAGAGATCAACTTGTCCAAATCCAGTGAGTTACATTCTTATTTCTTCAAATATGGCCTTTTTTCCAGTTTAAAACTTCAACCCGAGGACCAGATCTATCTTTATACATGATCAAGTTTATACAAATACATGATCGGTAATCTGCATTTTCTTGCGGCTATATAACTACATAACCATATAACAATCACAGCAGGGATACATACCATCTCGGCCCTTCTACTCGGTGCTTAACGCTTACTCTTACCTCATCCCACCGACCTGCATTCAGCCCATAACCCTCCATTCCTTTCCTGTCCATATTCCTATCCAATTTTACTTTCAATGACAATACCGAATCTGCCTCAACTACCTCGACTTGAAGCTCGTTCCACACGGCTGCTACTCTCTGAGTAAAGAAGTCCCCCTCGTGTAACCCCTAAACTTTTTCCCACTAACTCTAAACTCGTGTCCTCTTATTTGAATCTCCCGTACTCTCACTGGAAACAAAGACGCCTATCCACGACATCATCTATCACCCACAGAATTTTAAATACCTCCATCAAGTCTCTCCTCAACCTTCTACTCTCCAAATAATAAAGACCTAACCTGTTCAACCTTTCTCTGTAACTTAGATGCTGAAACCCAAGTAACATTCTAGTAAATCTCCTCTGTACTCTTTCTACTTTGTTGACTTTTTTCCGATATTTTGGTGACCAGAATTGTACGCAATACTCCACATTTGGCCCCGCCCATGCCTTGTAAAATGTTAATCTTAAATCCCAACTCCAATACTCAATACCTCGATTTATAAAGGTCAGCATACCAAAAGCTTTCTTCACGAGCCGATCCACATAAGATTCCATCTTCAGGGAACGATGCACCATTATTCTTAGATCACTCTATTTTACTGCATTCCTCAATGCCCAACCATTTACCATGAATGTCCTATTTAGATTTTTCCTACTAAAATGTAGCACCTCACACTTATCAGCATTAACCTGCATCTGCTATCTTTCAGCCCACTATTCTAACTGGCCGAAATCTCGCTGCCAGCTTTGAAAACCTGCTTCATTATGCACAGCGCCACCTACCCAGTATCATTTGTACAATTAATAATCAAATCATCCATCCCATCATCCAGATCATTAAAGTATATGACAAATAACATAACCGTACCAGAACCTGGTGGCGTGACTCTCGAGACTCCAGTACCTTTTTCCTGTAAGTTGAAGTGTAATAACCGACCCTGAAACTGGTGGTGCTGTTCCTATGGCTCCTGTAGGTTCTTCCTGATGGCTGAGGAGTAATAACTGTCCCTGAACCTACTGGTGTGGATCCTGAGGAGCCTGTACCTCCTTCCTGATGGTTGAGGGGTATTAACCGTCCCTGAACCTGGTGGTGTGAGTCCTGAGTCTCCTGTACCTTATCACTGATGGTTGAGTGGTAGTAACTGTCCCTGAACCTGGTGGTGTGTGTCCTGAGGGTCCTGTACCTCCTTATTGATGATTGCGGGGTAGTAAATGTCCCTGTACCTGTTCGTATGGGTCCTGATGCTCCTGTACCTCCTACCCGATGATTAAGGGGTAGTAACTGTCCGTGTTCCTGTTCGTGTTTGTCCTGATGCTTCTGTACATCCCACCTGATGATTGAAGGGTAGTAACTGTCCCTGTACCTGTTCGCGTTGGTCCTGGGGCTCCTGTACCTCCTACCTAATGGATGAGGGTTAGTAACCGGTCCTGAACCTGATGCTGTGAATTGCGAGGCTCCTGTACCCGCATCCTGATAGATGAGGTGAAATAACAGTTCCTGAACTAAGGGTGTGTGGCTTCAGGCCCGGTATCTGCAGTTAACGATTCTGCGAAAATGGATGGTTGCAGGGTAATCTCCATTCAGTGAGTTTACCCGTGACAATCTATATCAGTAATGACATGATGTCTCTCTGTGGGTTCAGAATTTCTTTGTCAGCAAAGCTCAAACCGACACTCACTGTTCGCTGTTCCCCATTTACAGAACAAACTTGTTGCAGGGATGGATCAACAGGAAAGGCACTTGTTATTTTATATCATCGGTGGCAAAATCTCATGATGAGGCGAAGAAAGAATGTTCAAACAGAGGTTCAAAGCTGCTGGTAATGAGCTCAATCTCCCCCAACACCGTCCCATCACACACTCCCGGGGTGAAATACAGTGTGAAGCTCTTTCCACACCGTTCAATCACACACACACGGGGTCAGGCAGAGTGAAGCTCCCTTAACACCGAATCTTCATACACTCCGGCGGTCAGACACAGGGAGAAGCTCCCTCCACACTATCCCATTACACCAATCCGGGGTCAGACATGTGGTGTATCTACGTCCACACCATCCCATCACTAAACTAGAATTGTTGTGGCGTGGGAACTGAACTGAAGTGATGAGGGATGTGGAAGTTGTTTTACAGATAGAGAATGATTGGTGACAGTGCGAGAAGGAGGTTATATCAAGCAACACAGTGTGTGTGTGGGTGGGGGGGGGGTGGGCGGTCGTAGTTATTGACATCACTTCGGTGTCTCTGTTTAATGTTCTGTGGCTCAGAAGGGAATGTGAGGGAGAGCAGAGGCGCGCTGTCCTGACAGAGGATTCGTTAATATGGGTAACAAACGGAGTCTCTGTGGACGAGAACTACAGTCCTGGATGGTATGTTGCCGGCTCCAAAGTTTTGATTTTCGTAGTTTTCATGGAAACAGAAAACCTACAGCACAATACAGGAACTTCTGCCCACAAATTTGTGCCTAAAACGTCCCTAACGTAGAAATTACTAGGCTTACCTACAGCCCTCTATTTTAATAAGCTCCATGTACCAATCACAAAGTCTCTTAAAAAAACCTATTGCATCCGTCTCCACCACAGTTGCCGACAGCGCATTACAATAACTCACCACTCTCTCAGTAAAGATGTTTACCGCTGACTTCTCCTCTGTACCAACTTCCAAGCACCTCAAAACTGTGCCCACTCCTGATAGACATTTCAGCCGCAGCAAAAAGTCTCTGACTGTCCACACAATCAATGCCTCTCATCATCTTATACATCTCTGTCAGGTCACCTCCATCCTCCGTCGCTCCCAGGAGAAAAGGCCAAGTTCACTCAACCTATTCTCATAGGACATGCTCCCGAATCCAGGCAACATCCTTGTAAATCTCCACTGCAATCTTTCTATGGCTTCCAAATCCTTTCTTCAGTGAGGCGACAACTGAGCACAGTCTGATAGTTGGGTCTGACCAGGGTCCCATATAAGTGCAACATTACATCTCGGCTTCTAAATTCGTTTCCACGACTGATGAAAGCCAATACACCATGTGCCTCCTTAACAACATATTCAACTTCGAGCGTCGGATTGACTCAAACCCCAAGATCCCTATGTTCCTCCACATTGCCAGGAGTCTTACCTTTAATGGAATATTTTGCCATCATATCATTGCCAAAAGGAACCACTTTACACTTATCCGGTTTGATCTCCATCTGCTGTTTCTCAGCCCAGCTTTGCATCAGATCAATGTCCTGCTGAAAACTCTTTCAGGTCTCACCCCTTGGATCCCATGCTCCTTACATTCTCAATAAGCCTTGACTGGGGTACCTTATCAAATGCCTTGCTGAAATCCATATACACTACATCTACTGCTCTTCCTTCCTCAATTTGATTAGTCACATCCACAAAAAATTTAATCAGGCTCGTACAGCACAACCTATCCTTGACAAAGTCATGTGGACTATTCTTACTCATTTAATACCTCTCCAAATGTTCATAAATCTTGCCTGTCAAGATCTTTTCCATGAAATTACCAACCACTGAGTTGACTCACTGTTCTCTAATTTTCTTGGCTATCTGTACTCCCTTTCCTGAATAAAGGAACAATATCCGCAACTCTCCAATCCTTCGGAACCTCCTCGGGCGCCATGGCTAATGCAAAGACCATCTCCAGAGACTCAGCAAACTGCTCGCATCCCATTGCGCCCTGGGCTGTATCTAATACGGTCCCGGCGACTAATCTAACTTGATGATTTACAAATGTCCAAGCACATCCGCTTTCTTAATATCCACATGCTCAAGTTTTCAAGTCTGCTGCAAGTCATCACCACTATCACCAATACCATTTTCCATAGTGAATACCGAAGCTAAGTATTCATTAAGTATCTGTGCTATTTTTTGTCGTTTAATGCATACCTTTCAATTGTCTCACTTGATACTTCCTATTCTTTCACGTCTTATCCTCCTGCTCCGCATGTAGTTGGAGAATGCCTTGGGGTTTTCCTTAATTCTGCCCGACAAGACTTCACATGACCCCTTCTGGCTCTTCTAATCTCCCTCTTAAGCTCCTTCCTGTTAGCCTTATAATTTTCGAGATTTCTATCATTACCAAACTCTAAGCGTTTATTTTCTTTTTGACAGATATTCGTCTCTCTCCGATCAATTCCGACCGAGGGTAGAAGACCTTTGGGAACAAGACGAACGGGAGCCGGTGCCGATATCGTCTAAAGGTCCCCGAGTTGAATTCGACCCTTCAATCCAGGATAATCACGAATTCCCTTCTCGACCTTTACCAGACCACCTGTTTGAGGAAACTTACATCATCAACCACAACAGATCAATCCCCGAAAGCAAATTCTTCTGCCAACGTTGACCAGCAGGACAGGTGAGGTGAAATCCCCCATTCCCCGCTTCTAATCTCAACGAGAGAGAGGGTGTAATCTCACCGAGAGAGAGGAGAGAGAGAGAGAGAGAGAGAGAGAGAGAGAGAGAGAGAGAGAGAGAGAGAGAGAGAGAGAGAGAGAGAGAGAGAGAGAGAGAGAGAGATTGAAACTTCCTCCACACCGTCCCAACACACACTCCCGTGGTCAGTCAGAGTTAAGCTTCCTCGAGAACCCGCTTGAACCCCATTTTCAAGGGAGAGACAGACAGAGAGAGAGAGGCGAATGAGAGACAGAGAGAAGGGGAGAGAGAGACAGTGAGAGACGGTGAGGAGAGAAAGGATGAGAGAGAGAGAGAGAGTGTTAGGCTTACTCAGTCTGTGATCTCGGCTATATGTGTTGGGTCGGACTGGTGGGCATCACATCTATTGTCTGTCCGCAAAATTAATCTTCTGGAAGTTTATGAGGAGCTTACCATGAAAATGGACAAGAGGAGTCAGTAGATGTAGTGTACCTGGAATTTCAAAAAGCCTTTTATAAGTTCCCACATAGAATATTAGTGGGCAAAATTAGAGCACATATAATTGGGGGTAGAGTACAGACGTTGATAGAAATTTGGTTGTCTCACAGGAAACAAAGAGTAGGGATTAGCGGGTCATTTTCAGAACAGGAGACAGTGACTCGTGGGGTACCGCAAGGCTCGGTGCCGGGACCGCAGCTATTTAGAATATACATTAATGATTCCGATGAATGGATTAAAAGTAATATTAGCAAATTGGCAGATGACACAAAGGTGGGTGACAGTGTGAAATATGAGGAGGATGTTAGGAGAATCCAGGGAGATTTGGACATGTTGGGTGAGTGGCCTGAGGTATGGCAGGTATAGTTTAATTTGGATAAATGTGAGGTTTATCCACTTTGTTGGCAAGAACGGGAAGGCAAATTACTATCAAAATTGTCTCAAGTTAGGGAAAAGGGAAGTACAATGAGAACTAGGTGTCCTTGTTTATCAGACACTGTAAGTACGCATGCAGGTACAGCCGGCAGTGAAGAAAGCTAATGGCATGCTGGCCTTTATAACAAGGGGAGTTGAGGATAGGAAGAAAGAGGCTCTTCTGCAGTTGCACTGGGCATTGATGAGACCATCCCTAGAGTACTGTGTTTAGTTTTGGTTTCCAAATTTGAGGAAGGACAGTCTTGCTATTGAGGGAGTGCAGCATAGGTTCACGCGGTTGATTCCCGGGATTACGGGACTGTCATATGTTGAAAGATTGGAGCGACAATGCTTTTATACACCGGAATTTAGAAGGATGAGAGGGGATCCGATTCAAACATCTAAGATTATTAAGGGTTTGGGTACGCTAGAGGCAGGAAACATGTTCCCGATGTCGGGGGGAGTACAGAACCAAAGGCCCCAGTTTATGAATAATGAGCCGGCCATGTAGAAAAGATTTGAGGAAAGATATTTTCACCCAGAGAGTTGTGAATCTATGGAATGCCCTGCCTCAGAAGGTAGTGAAGATCAATTCTCTGGATGCTGTCAAGAAAGAATTAGATAGAGGTCATAAAGATAGCGGAGTCAAGGGATATTGGGAGAAGGCAGGAAAGAGGTACAGATTGTGGATGATCAGCCCTGATCACATTGAATGGCGGTGCTGGCTCCGAGGGACGAATGACCTACTCCTGCACGTATTGTCTATTGACTATTGTCTGTTTCTAGAGAAACAGAGTATAGGAACAGGGATGTGATGTTGAGGCTCTATAAGGCACTGGAAATACTCACTTGGCGTACTGTGTTCAGTTTTAGGCTCCTTATTTAAGAAAGGATGCCCTAACCTTGGAGAGAGTTCAGAGAAAATTCACTAGAATGAGCACTGGAATGACAGGGTTACCGTATGAGGTGCGGTTGACCGCTCTTGCTCTGTACTTCTGTCTGTTTAGAAGAATGAGGGCGGACCTCATAGAAACATTTTGGATGTTGAAATGACAGAGCTGTGTTGATTCCCATGGTGGGGGAGTCCAGTACGAGAGGGCATGATTTAAGGATTGAAGGGCGCCCATTCAGAACTGTGATGCGAATTTTTTTTTGTTTTGTTTTTTTTTAGCCAGAAAGTGTTAAATCTCTGGAATTTGTTGCCAGGGGTGACAGTGGAGGCGAGGTCATTGGGTGTATTTAAGGAAGAGATTGATAGGTATCTGAGAGGCCAGGGCATCAAAGGTTATGGTGAGAAGGCGGGTGATGGGACTCAACGAGAGATTGCATCAGCCCCTGATGAAATGGCGGAGCAGAATCGATACGCCGAATGGCCGAATGCTGCTACCTTGTCTTATGGTCTTAAGTGCATCCAGCTGCAGCTTCTAACACTCCGCGTTAAGAAGTTGGAAATGGAACTGGATGAACTCAGAGTCATTCGGGAAGCTGAGGATGTGATAGAGAGGACATATTTGGAGAAGGGTAACCTGCAAAGTAATTCGAAAACAATCGAAAACACTTCACTCCGTATGCAGAACACCCTCCCTCTGCAAAATCCTTCCCCAACTCCGTCAAACTCTCTCTTTCTCCTGCACTACTTCCCGTCACCGTCACACACTGTTTCCAGTACACCACACCCATCTCCGTCACCGTCCAACAGTTCCAAGCAACCCCGTCTCCCTGACCCAAACCACCTTCTGCACATTTCGCCGTCTCCATCATCCCGTACGTACCATACGCCCCTCCCCCGTCTCGGTGATACACTCCTTGTGCTAAACGCTCCCCATCTACGTCGTCCCTCCACTCTCCTCCCACTCTGTGACACAGGTAATTGTGCGCAGTATGAGGGAGATATTATGGGTGGGGATAGACCTGGCGCCCGCTCCAACGGATATCGATCGCCAGGATCTGAATCTCTCCACATCTGTCAATGCACAGGCCGGTCATGTGCTTCCGCACCACGTGCATCAGTGTTTGCATCCTCACCACCATTTTCCTGGTCTGCTATCTCCTCCCCTTCCTTCCTCTAAGAGCAGCACACAATCCGCTTACGCACACACCATCTCCGAGAGACGCACACAGTTCAAGACAACTGGAAAGAGGAAAGGCTGGGTACTGGTGAATGGGCAGACCGGAGGAGGGAGAGGGTTTCGTACTTTTGCTAACTCCGGTAGGGTGTGCTGCGATGGTGCGGGAGGTACTTCACATATCTGACTCCGGGAGTGAGATGGTATAATATTTAGAGAGCTTCGCTGGTTATCTGACCTTGGGAGTGTGTGTTGGGACGGTGTGGACTGAGCTTCACTCCGTGTAAGACTCCCGAGTGCCTCTTGGGCCAATGTAGAGGGAGCTACACTCTGTGTCTGACCACGGCAGTGTGCAATGAATCGTTACGGAGGGAGCGTTATTCAGTGTATGTTTCCAGGAGTGTGTGATGGGACTGAATGGAGGAATTCTTGCTCTGTCTCTGACTACTAGTCATGGGTCAGTGGATTTCGGCGTTGAAGCAGACTCCAATCCGAGATTGGGTGCAAAATATGGTAACTCACATGTTCTGCTCCAACGGCTGCAATCTGAACACCTTTTCTGTGACCCCACTCTCCTACCCTTCCTTCCTCTTTTCTCAGCACATCATTCCTTTTCTGTGATTCTTAAGCGAGTATGTGAGCAGCATATATGTACAATTGAAATCAATATGTATGGCAAGCTGGTTTTGCAAAGTGAGGTCAGGAATTTATCTATTAAATTAAAAGAGAGGACTATTACCCGTCCCAGTGTTCCCAGACATAAGAAGGCCATGCAGACAAGCACGTGGGAGGGCTGCAAAATTTGGAATCATTGTATTTTTTCCAAGGAAGTTGGGATCTGTATAGAAGAGATGGAAGACGGTTTACACATAAACTAGAGGGGAACTGATATCCGAGCGGGAAAGTTTGTCAGTCCTGTGCATGAGAGTTTTTGGGAGAGTTGCTGAACTTGAGTTGCAGGGGGATGGGATTCAGAACTCCAGAGCAGAACGGAGGCGATATGGAGACTGATGATGTTAAGACTGCAGAAAAAGTCAGATATCAGGACTATATGAATAATACGAATTGTGCACTCAGCACTGTATATTTCAAAGCAAGAAGCGTTAAAAAAGGCGGTTGATCTCAGGGAATGAATCAATACAGTGAATTATGAATTACTGTGAATTGTGTGTAGGAGGAGCAAGCAGGAGAGCACGATATTTCTGGTTTCCCTATTTTTAGACGTGGGAAAGAGGAAGGAATTAAAGGAGGAGGGATGACATTACTAGCCTGAGAAAATTTTACTGCAGGGGACAGTCAGGGCAGGCAAGAAAATTCGACTGTGAGGTTTTATGGGTGGAAATGTCGAATAAGAAATATATGGCAATGTTACAACATAGAACATGGAATAGAACGACACATTACAGGCCCTTCAGCCCACAATGCTGTGCCGACACTTAGATAATGCCCCCCATATCATCCCCCACCTTAAATTTTCCCTTACACCTATCTAGTAGCCTCTTAAATTTCACTAGTGTTTCTGCTTCCACCCCAGACTCAGGCAGTGCATTTAACGCACCAACCACTCAATGTGTGAAAAAAAAAACTTCCTCTAATATTCCCCTTGAACGTCCCACACAGTGTCTTAAAGCCATGGCCTGTTGTCTTGTGTGTTGTACAGTGGTGCCCTGGGGAAGAGGCGCTGTCTCTACACTTTATTTATTCCTCGTAATATCTTGTTTACCTCTATCATTTCTGCTCTCATCCCTCTGCTCTCCAAAGATTAAAGTCCAAGCTCCCTTAATCTCTGATCAAATTGCATACTCACTAAACCAGGCAGCATTCTGGTAAATCTCCTCCGTACCCTCTCCAATGCTTCCACATCCTTCCTCTCGTGAGGCGACCAGACTGGACACAGTTCTCTAAGTGTGGCCTAACAAGGATTTTATGGAGCTGCACCTTTATATCGCGACTCCAAAACTCTATCCCTCGACTTATGAAAGCCTACACCCCATAGGCTTTCTTATCTACCCTATCTATCTGTGAGGCAACTTTCAGGGATCTGTGGATACGTACCACCAGATCACTTTGCTCCTCTCCACTACCAAGTATCCTGCCAATTACTTGGTACTCTGCCGTGGAGATTGATCTTTCAAAGTATCACCTCACACTTCTCCGAGGTGAACGTGTCTGCCGCTTTTCACTGGGAAATGAACAACCAAGCGTAAACGTCCTATCACGGACGGACCTTAACCCCGTGTATGACCTCGGAGTGTGTGTGTTGGAACAATACGGAGGGAGCTGCACTCTGTGTCTGATCCCGGCAGTGTGTAATGGATAGTTCTGCAGTGAGCGTTATTCAGTGTATGTTTCCAGGAGTGTGTGATGGGATTATATGGAGTAATGCATGCCCTCTCGCTGACTACAATTAATGGGCCAGTGGATTTTGGCGTTTAAGCAGACTCCAATCCGAAATAGGGAGCAAGGAAAATGGTGACTCACATGTTCAGCTCCAACGGCAGCAATCTGAACACCCTTTCTGTGGACCCAATCTCCGCCCCTTCCGTACCCTGTTCTCAGCACACCATTCCTTCTCTATCATTCTTAAGTGGGTGAGTCAGCAGCATATATGTACAAATGAAAACACGCTGTACGGGAAGCTGGTTTTGCAAAGTGAGGTCAGGGATTTAGCTATTAAGTTAAAGGAAAGGACCACCAGATATAGGACGACCGTACAGTTTAGCACGTGGTGTAAGTGGGAGGGCACCGAAAATTGGAGTCATAGCAATTTTCTCCAAGGAAGGTGGGATCTGTACAGAATAGATGGAAGACATTTTTCACCTGAACTGGAGGGGAACTGATATCCCAGCGGGAAGGTTTGTCAGTACTGTGCATGAGAGTTTTGGGAAGAGTTGATGAAATTGAGTTGCGGAGGGGGGGGATGGGAATCAAAGCTCCAGAGCAGAGCAGAGTCGATATGGAGGCAGAAGTAGTTAGGCCCGCAGAAATAGTCAGATATCAAGAGTTGATGCGTAATACGACTGGTGCACTGAGCTCCGTATAGTTCAATGCAAGAAGCTTTAAAAAAGGCGGTTGATCTCAGAAAATGAATCAATACAGTGAATTACGAAATTGTGGACATTACTGAGAATTGGGTGTGGGAGGTGCAAGCAGGAGAGCACGATATTTCCCGGTTCCCTATTTTTAGTCGTGAGAAAGAGGAAGGAATTGAAGGAGGAGGGGTGACATCACTGGGTTGAGAAAATTTTACTGCAGTGTAAAGTCAGGCAGACAAGAAAATTCTACTCTGTGAGGCTTCATGGGTGGAATTGACGAATAAGAAATGTATGGCAATGTTACAACATACAACAAAGTATAGAACAACACATTACAGGCCATTCGGCCCACAATGCAGTGCAGACACTTAAACAATGCCCCCCATATAACCCCTCACCTTAAGTTCTTCCATACACCTGTCTAGTAGTCTCTTAAGTTTCACTAGTGTATCTGGCTCCACCACTGACTCAGACAGTACATTCCACTCACCAGCCATTGAGTAAAAAAACCCTTCCTCTGATATCCCCCTTGAACTTCCCACCCCTTACCTTAAAGCCATGTCCGCTTGTACTGAGCAGTGGTGCCCTGGGGAAGGGGCGCTGTCTGTCCACTTTATCTATTCCTCTTACTATCTTGTATACTTCTATCTTTTCTCCTCTCATCCCCCTTCTCTCCAAAGAGTAAAGCCCTAGCTCCCTTAATCTCTAATCATAATGCCTACTCTCCAAACCAGGCAGCATCCTGGTAAATCTCCTCTGCACCCTCTCCAATGCTTCCACATCCTTCCTATAGTAAGGTGACCTGACTGGGCACAGCTCTCCAAGTGTGGCCTAACCAGGGTTTTATAGGGCTGCACCTCTACATCGGGACTGTAAAACTCTATCCCTCGACTTATGAAAGCCTACACCCCATAGGCTTTCTTATCTCTCTTATCTATCTGTGATGCAACTTTCAGTGATCTGTGGACACGTACCCCCACATCCCTCTGATTCTCCCCACTACCAAGTATCCTGCCATTTAGTTTGTACTCTGCCTTGGAGTTTGTCCTTCTAAAGTGTACCACCTCATACTTTCCTATCTACCTGTTTTCTATCTGTTTTTCTATCTGTGAGGCAACATCAGGGATCTGTGGACTCGTACCCCCAGATCTCTTTGCTCCTCCCTGCCACCAAGTATCCTGCCACTTACTTTGTACTCTGTCTTGGAGTTTCTCCTTTCAAAGTACCACCTCACACTTCTCCGAGGTGAACGTGTCTGCCACTTTTCACTGGGAAATGAATAATCAAGCGTAAACGTCTTATCGGAAGGACAGACAGGTGGGCAGAGTGAGTGGGGTGGCTCTGCTGGTGAGGATTGACATTCAGTCCCTTGTGAAGTGTGACATAGAATCAGGAGATGTAGAGTCAGTATGGATAGAAGTGAGAAATTGTAAGATCAATTTGATACCTCCTTTGTTCCTGATGTTTCTTACATTGTCGGACACGCACACTAGCCCTTCTACCGAACTACCTTTAACACCTTTATTCTGTTTCTCTTTCCTCAAATGCAAGATCTGGCTTTACTCCAGGTACTGTACTTGCAGCTCTCGCATGGCCTTTATCCTTCTCCATCTCACAATCTGCTCTAACACTCCGGTTCCCCTCCCCCTGCAAATCTAGTTTAAACCCCCCGGTGCAACACTAGCAAAACTTCCCGCATCAGTTCAGGTACAACCCGTCCCGTCGGTACAAGCCCCACCTTCCCTGGAACAAGGCCCAATTGTCCAGAAGCATGAATCCATCCTTCCTTCACAAGGTCCTTCGCCACGTATTTAGCTGCATTATCTTCCTATTTCTGGCCTTACTAGATTGCAACCATGGAGGTCCCGTCCTTCAATTTTGCACCTAGCTACCTAAACGGCCGCAGGGGTGCTTTACTCATTCTGTCGCTTCCGTTTCCCCCTGCTAACAGTCACCCAGCTACCTGCCTCCTGACATTTCGGGGTAAATGTCTCCCTGTAATTCCTGTTTACTTCTGCCTCCGCCTCCCGAATGATCCGAAGTTTATCCAGCTCCACGTCCAGTTCCGTAACTCGGTTCGTCAGGAGCTGCAGCTGGATGCGCCTTTTGCAGGTGTGTTCATCAGGCACATTTGTGCTCGCCCGGATTTCCCACACACTGCTAACGGAGCACTCGACTGCACTAACTGCTGCCTCCATTACCTAGCCCTAAACTAATTAGATTAATTAAAGGAGATTACCCGGCCTTACCTCACTGGGAGCAAACTCGTACTCAGCATCTGCTCGCCGAAGCCTCTGGACCCAAAGCCTTCCTACTCTGTCTCCCTCCACTACGTGCTCCGCTCCGTTAATCCGCTCGCTTTTTAAACTCTCCCGCTACCTCACGGGCTGAATTTCACGCGCTTGCGCAGTCGGGCCCGTTCAAATTGCCGAAGCAATCTTTTGGAGATATGATGTGGTGGCCATTACAGAGACTTGGATGGCTCAGAGCCAGGAATGGTTACTTCAAGTGCCGACCATTAGACGTTACAAAAGGACAGGGAGGGGGCTAAAGAGATGTGGGCGTGGCGCTGTTGATCTGAGATAGTGACACAGCTGCAGGAAAGGTGGACGCCATGGAGGAGTTATCTTCGGAGACTCTTAGGGTGAAGATTGGGTACAGGAAGGGGTCAATAACTTTAATGGGTTTTTTATATGGAATATAAGATATTTTATATTGTCTGATTGTCAGGAAACAGAGAGCCGGAATATGCAGAAAATAGGGGAACAAATCCTGGACAGTTATGATAATAACAGAGTATATTAATTTCCCAAATATCGAATGGCATCTCCCTAGAGCAAAAGGTTTAGATGGCCGGGAGTCTGTTCGTTATGTCCAGGAAGTTTTCTTGACACAATTTGAAGATAAGCCTGCAGGAGGAGAATAGTTGTTACTGGAAAATTAGCCTGGTCAGGTTTTACATCTCAGTGAGATCTCACTATGTAAAATGATTTTGGCGATCGTTGTGATGACTTGCAGCAGACTGAAAAGCTTGAACACGTTGATATTAAAGAAGTGGATGTGCTGAAGAATTTCGAAATCATAATTTGGATAAGTCGCAGGAACCGGATGAGATGTACCCAAGGGTACTCTGGGAAGTAAGGGAGGAGGTTACTGAGACCTTGGCGATTATCTTTGCATCGTCAGTTGGGGCGGGTGAGGTTCCGGAGGATTGGTGGGTTGCCGATATTGTTCCTATATTCCAGAAATCGAGTCGTTGCAGCACAGGAAATTATAGACCAATGAGTCTTAAAATAGTGGTTGGTAAGTTTATGGAGATGATCGTAAGAGCCAGGATTTATGCACATTTGGGGAGGTATAATATATTTAGCAACAGACAGCATAACTTTGTCAAGGGCAGGACGTACCTTACAATCCTGATTGAATTTGTTGAGGAAGTGACAATGCACGTTGATGAAGGAAGAGCCGTAGATTCAGTGTTAAATGATTCCGGCAAGTCATTTGATAAGGTATCCCAAGCAAGGCTTATTAAGAAAGAAAGGATGCATGGGATCCAAGGGGACACTGCTTTGTGGATCCTGAACTGGCTTGCCCACAGAAGGCAAAGTGTTGTTGCAGAAGGATAGAGTGGAGAGCGGTCAGAGGTTACAGCGGTATAGCGATTTGGATTTTGAGGAAATTACAGGAATACTAGACAAGGGAGATGCAGTGGATGTTGTGTATTTGAATTTTCAGAAGGCCTTTAATAAGGAGACGCACATGAGCCTGCTAAAAAAGATAAAAGCCTGTAGAATTACGGGGAAGTTGCATACGTGGACAGAGCGTTGTCTGATTGTCAGAAAACAGAGAGTGGGAATACTCGGATCCCATTCTGGTTGACTTCCGGTTACTAATGGTGTTCCACACCGGTCCGTGTTGTGGCCGCGTTGTTTAATCTGTATGTCAAAGATTTGGATAGTGGATTAGATGGCTTTGTGGCTAAATTTGCTGATGACACAAATATAGGTGAAGAGGCCTGTAGTGCTTAGGAAACAGAGTCTGCAGAAAGACCTGGATGGATTGGGAGAATGGGAAAAGAAGTGGCAAATGCAATACAATGTTGGAAAGTGCACTTTGGTAAGAAATCACCGGACAGAATATTATTTAAATAAGGAGAGAATTCAAAATTCTCAGATGCAACGGCACTTGTGAGTCCTCGTACAGGACACCCTTAATGTTAACATCCAGCTTGAGTTGGTGCTGAAGAATGCGAATGCAATGTTGGCATTTATTTCCAGAGGAATAGAGTATAGGAGCAAGGATGTGACGTTGAGGCTGTATAAGACACTGGTAAGACCTCAAGGCGCACTGTCGGCAGTTTTGGGATTCTTGTTTAAAAAAAGGCTGAGCTGACTTTTGAGAGGGTTCAGAGGAGCTTCACTACAATGATTTCGGGAATGAGAGGGTTAACATATGAGGTGCATTTGTCCGCTCTTGGACTGCACTCCTCTGAGATTAACAGAATGAGCGTGGAACTGATAGAAACATTTCTAATGTTAAAAGGCAAGGACAGAGTTGATGTGGCAAAGTTGTATCCCATGGTGGGGTGTCCGGTGCGAGAGGGAATGACTTAAGGATTGAAGGACGCCCATTCAGAACAGAGATGCGAAGAATTTTTTTTAATCCAGAGGGCGGTGAATCTGTGGAATTTGTTGCCACGGGCGGAAGTGGATTTCAAGTAACTGGGTGCATTTAAGGCAGAGATGATTGTTATCTAATTTACTTTGCATCAAAGGATAAGGTGAGAAGGCGGGGCAGTGGGACTAAATGGGAGAATGCATTAGCTCATGGTAAAATGTCGGAGCAGACTCGATGGGCCGAAACGCCGACCTCTGCTCTTTTGCCTTATGTTCTTATGGATACAAAATTGGGCTGAGAAGTGGCAGATTGCGTTCAACTCAGGTAAGCGGGAGGTGGTTCATTTGGTTGGGTTAACTATAATGGCCGAATACATTACTAATGGTTAAACTTGCAGTGTGGACGATCAGAGGGATCTTGGAATCCGAGTCCATCAGACACTCAGAGCTGCTGTGCAGTTTGACTCTGTGTTTAAGAATACGGGTCATTGGTAATCATCAGCCGCGGAATCGAGTTCAACAGCGAGAGGTAATGTTGCAGCCCTATAGCACAACGGTCTGACCCACCCCCCACCACCTTGGAGATCTGTGCTCAGTTCTGGTCACCTGACAAACAGGGATGATGCTGAACCTATAGGAATGGAACAGAGGAGATTTATAAGGATTTTGCCTGTGTTGCGGTGCATGCCTTCCAGTAATAGTTTGAGTGAACTCGGAGTTCTGTCCTTGCAGCGACGAAGGATGTGAGGTGACCTGATAGAGGTGTATAAATGATGAGAGGCATTGAACGTGTGGATTGTCAGAGGCTTTTTGCCAGGGCTGAGATGGCGAACCGGAAATGGAACAGTTTTAATGTGCTTGCAGTAGGTACAGAGGGGATGATAGGAGCAGTTTCTTTTTTACGTAGACTGGTGCAGGTGTGGAATGCGCTACACCCGACTCTGCTAGATGCGGATACAATAGGGACTTTTAATAGAGTCCTCTCTGGAGCTGAGAAGAATAGAGGATTATGGGTAACTAAGTAATTTCTAAATTAAGTACTGGTTCAGCACAGTATTGTCTGAAGAGGTGCCTGTATTGTGCTATGGAATTTTTATTTTTTTTTATGTTTCCCTGGTTTTCTCTGTTCCACAGCACTCGCCAGCGACCCTGTCTACCTGTGACTGCAATTTCATGGAAACGTGAAACTGGATGCCGCGTCGCTTTGCACTGCTATAATTCCTAGAGTCGCTCCCGTTCACTGTGAAAGTCCTGCCGTGGTTTGTCGTCCTGAAGTATGACTGCTGGCCCTTAACGAATTCAGCTGAATGTGGCTGCGACCGAAAAACCTCCTCAGTTGATTAGGATCCTCCTGTCAATGATAACTGTCCTCTCTGTTGCCAACGCCACCAACATACTCTTTTCGGCAAGGTTATTAACTGCACAGTGTACATTCTTGTGCACGCAATCAAACTGCTCGGAGGGGTGTTCGTGGGTTCCACATCATCCTCCTGTGTAGTCTTCAATATTGATCTTGTTAAAAGCCTTGTTAAATTCCATGAACGTCACATCTACTATCCCTGCGTGATCTCCCTTCCCCGGTCAAATCAGACCGATAAATCTCCTTGGGACTCACGCCATCTGATACCTCCCTCCCCTTCGATGTTCCACGTTCGCTAACCCCTCGTCTCTTTCCCTCTCTCACCACTCCAGTTCTCACACAACCTTCCACCTCCCAGGGCGTCCACCATGGGGGTTATTCCTAATGAACATATCTATGTATATTACATATACCAACACAGAAAAATAGGTAGTTCATGCACAATCAAATCAGTCGGCGATCTCTCCCTAGGTCCCACATCATTACGCTCGATAGAACTTGCCCTGTTTTACCGAATTGGACTTTTAGAAGAATCTATCCCGAAATAAAGACACAGACATCGGTGTACGGTTAACCCTTGAATAGGTGATCACTTTGCCTTACGACTCTGCCAATATCACTTAAATTTATACATTGCATTTTCGGCGCAAGCCAACAGCCAAATACAGTCAGTGAGCGATTTCCAGAAGCACTTGATCGGTATCAGCCAATCTATGAATTGTACCGGGAGGTGCACAAAATTATAACCGTCCGTCAGCCTTAAAAAACAAATCATTGGCCTCCACGGCCGCCTGTGGCAAGGAAATCAACAGATTCACCACTCTCTGGTTAAAGTAATTTCTCCTCTTCTCCTTTCTAAAAGGACGCGCCGCTCTTCTCAGTCTTTGTCTTCTGGTCTTCGACTCCCCCACCATAGAAACTATCCTCTCCACACCATCTCGATCAAGGCATTTAAATACTCAATAGATTTCAATAGGGTTACCCTCCGAAATTGAAGTGAGTGCAGGCCTAGAGATATCAAGCACTTCTCATATGAGGCCCCTAAATCTTGGATTCATTTTTGTGAACCTCGTTTGAGCTCTCTGCACTTTGAGCAACATCTTTCTAAGATAAGAGGGCCAAAACTGTTCACAATACTCCACGTGAGGCATCACCAGTACTTTATAAATTCTCATCATACACCTTTCCCTTTATATGCGAGCCGAAATGCTGAAATGCATTTGTCCTCCTCACCAGAGACTCTACCTGATAAGGTTAGATCATCGACACAACATTGTGGGCTGAGGGGCGGGTAATGTGCTGTAGATTTCTGTGTTCAACCTGCAAATTAACCTTTGGGGAATCCCCCACAAGGAATTTAAAGTCCCCTTGAATCTCTGATTTTTGTGTTTTCTCTCCATTTAGAAAATAGTCAACCCTTTCATTTTCTCCTAAAGTGCATATTTCAACACCGCAGGACATCTGCCATTTCTTTGCTCGGTCTAAGCCCCTCTGTAGCCAGTATACTCCTCAAAACTACCTGCCCCTCCACCTATCCATATATCGTCTGCAAACTGTGGACCCACGTTGATGGAGCTGCATACACGGACCGTAAGATCCCTCTGCTCATCGACACGGTCTTGTCTTTAATAGTGTGCTATATCTTTCTATTTGCCCGGGTTGAACTCATCGGTCATTTCTCCAACCATATATACAAGTTATTTCAGCAGAGCTGCAACTGTTTTCCTTTCTAGGAAAAAATGAGGAAGGGGCAGGACATGTGTATTCCAAAAATGAAGAAGTTCTCAGTACTCAAGAAGCATTCAATTTTGGCCGAAAAGGGAACTCAACACTCTTGTAAAAGCTAAAGAAGGGGCTTACAAGAAAATAAAAATTAGTGAGAATTCAATCATCGGTTCGGCTCGCGTCTTCGTTCGGGTGTTGGTAGCCCCCGGGCCGAGAACCTTACGAATTCTCCTTCAGGTGGACGCTGTACGGTGTTTAAAAACAGTACACAATATGAGAGTAACCGATTGAGCTTTACATTTGTATTTTGACCATATGGTTAGTAAAGTAACATAATAAAGAAAGGGGCACATTCTTATGAAACAGTCTAATATTCCATCGTTGGAGCTCACGGTGTCGTCCATTTGTTCCCGTCGACCTCTCCAGAACGTAGCCGATCCTCGGATCCACTCTATTCAGACTGCTCCGTCTAGTAGTCATAGAAACAGAAACATATAAAGCCTAAATCACAATAAAGGCCCTTCGGCCGACAAACTGTTAGAACATGTCCTTACTTCCGAAACATCCAGACCTTTTACAGATTGGACTTCTAAATTACCTCTTTTCACCAATAGCTCTCTATTTTCCTGCGCTCCATGAACCTGTCCAGGAGACTGTTAAAAGTTGCTGTCGTATCAGGCTCCACCACCGTGTCCGGCAGAGCATTATGCGTACTCACCACTCTCTCCGAACCAAAATAAAAATACCCCTGACCACTCCTCTGTAGGTACTTCTAAGCCGCTTAAAACTGTACCCTGTCTTGGTATCCAATTCATTCCTGGGAAAAAAGGCTTCTGACTATCCACGATCAATGTTTCTCAACTCATAAACATCTATCAGATCATCTGTCAATCTACATCGCTCCAAAGAAATATAGTCGAGTTTACTCAACCTATTCTCATAAGACAGGCTCTCCAATCCAGGCAACATCCTTGTAAATCTCCTCTTCATCCATTTTATCGTTTCCACATCCTTCCTGTAATGAGGCTACTAGAACTGAGCACCGTATTCCAAGTGGGGTCTTATCATTTGTAAAATAACCTCTCTGCTACTAAATTCAGCTTCACGATTGATGAAGGCCAATGAACCGGATGCTTTCTTAAGCACAGAGACAACCTGCGCAGCAGTGTTGAGTGTCCTATGGACTCGAACTCGAAAATGTCTCTGAGCCACCAAACTACCGAGAAACGTTCCATCATATTTGACCTACAAAAAAGGACAACCTCACACATATCTGGGTTGAACACTATCTGACACTTCTCAGCCCAGTTTTGCATCCTAGGACTGTCCCGCTGTAAGCTCGGACAGACTTCATTATTGGGGGTATCTCAACAAACCCAACCATGTATATTCCGCAAATTTACTAACCCATGCCTCCACACATCTTCATCCAGGTAATTTATAAAATCACGAAGAGAAGGGCTCCCTGAACAGGTTCCTGAGGAACTCTACTGTTCACCGGCCTCCATGCGGAATAGGACCCGTCTACACCTCTGTTTGCCTTCTGTGGGCAAGCCAGTTCTACATCCAAAACGCAAAGTCCCTTTGGGTCCCATTCAGCCTTACTTTCTCAATAAGACCTCCATGGGCGCATTATGAAATTCTCGTTGGAATCACTATAAACTAGATCTACAACTCTACCTTCATCAAGATGACCTGCGGCTCAGGTCTCTCCTCGTTCGGCTCGCACAGTTGCCTGGTCCTCCTTTCCTGGCGACATTTGCAACTTGATGCTTTCTAAAAACTACAGCATTTCGTATCTGTTAACATGTACATGCTCAAGGTTTTTAGTCCGCTTTAAGTCGCCTTTACAATCGCCAGAATCTTTTACACTGGTGAATTCTGAAGCAAAGTATACATTATGTACGTCTGCTGTCTCCTAAGGTTCCATCCACACTTCTCCACTGTCACACTTGATTCGTCCTAATCTCTCACATCTTATCCCCTTGTTCTTCACATTCGTAAACAGCGCGCTGCGGTGCACCTGAATCATATCCTCTAAAGGCTTCTTATGGCCACTTCTGGTGCTCCTAATTTCTTTCTAAAGTTCCTTCCGGCTAGTGTTTAAATCTTCCAGATCTCTGTCATCAACTAGTCTTTTTTTAAAATTTGGTAAGACCTTCTTTTCATCTTTTCTTCTTTTCCAAAAGCCTTTGTTGACCACGGTTCCTGTAGCCTATTAAACTTTCCCTTTCTCATAGGAACATATCTATGTATAACGTCACGCAAATATCCTGTGGAAATTTGCCACAACACTTTCTTACATTTCTGAGAACACCTGATCTCAATTTATGCTTCCAACATTTTGCTTAACCTCTTTTTTCTCCTTAATTCAACTAAATGCTAACTTATCTGTTCCTATCCCTCTCCAACGCTCTGATAAAGGAGGTAGTCTGTGATCATTATCCCCTTTGAAGCTATGATGTTGTGGGCATTGCAGGGACTTGGATAGCTCAGTGACAGGAATGGTTACTTGAAGTGCCGAATTTTAGATATTTCAGAAAAGACAAGGGGGGGGGGGGCGAAACACGTGGGGTCGTGGCACTGCTGATCAGAGATAGTGACACAGCTACAGAAAATGTGGTCCGCCCAATAATAGCAGGGATATCGAGTTGCAGGTAGGGGGACAGATCCTGGAAAGGTGGAATAATGACAGAGTAGTCACGATGGGAGGTTTTAATTTCTCAAATATTTATTGGCATCTCCCTAGAGCAAGATGTTTAAATCGGCTGGCGTTTTTTAGGTGTTTTTTTCAGGAAGGTTTCTTGAAACAATATGTAGATAAGCCTACAAGAGGAGAGGCTGTACTTGATATGGTATTGGGAAATCAACCTGCTCAGCTGTCCGATTTCTCAGTGGGAGAGCATTTTGGAGATCGTCATTATAATTCTATTTCCTTTCAATTGCATTAGAGAGAGACAGGAACAGAAATCAGAAAAGTGTTTAATTGTAGTAAGGACAATTGTGAGACTATCACGGAAGCTTAATTTGGAAATAAATGTTCTCCGGGAAAAGTACGGAAGAAATTTGCCAAATGTTAGGGGGATGAATTTGAGGAGCCAGGGAAGTAATGGTAGGGTACAGCCAACAGACAGATAAACTCAGTAAGCGATTTCAAGAAGCACTTGTTGTATACCAGACAGTCTACGAATGCTGCCGGGCGGTGCGCAAAATTAGAACTGCACGTCGACAGTCAGTTACTGCATTACCAAGAGAGTGTGGGATAGAAGTTAACACTACCTCATTCTTGGTATGGAACTTTGCTACCTTTTGTTAGCTCGCACAAGCAGAGCAGCTTCTACATCTTATCCTGTGACCTTCTTGGTCTCAATCTTCAGCTAGTCAAGTTTAGTAACAGCATTTAACTTCTTTCATAATAAAACAAAAGAAACTTATTGTAAGAACTTAAGATTTAGGGGCAGAATTAGTGGCTGATCCATAGAACCATAGAATATTACATCACAGAAACAGGCCTGTTAGCCCTTCTTGGCTGTGCCGAACCGTGTATCTGCCTATTCCCAGGGTCCTGCAACTGGCCCGGATCTCTCCATACACCTCGCATCCATGTAACTGCCCAAGTCCTCAAATTTAAAAGTGAGTCCCCATTTACCACATCATCTGGCCGCTCATCCCACACTCTCACTACTGTCTGTCTGAGAAGCCCCCGCCCCCTAATGTTCCCTTTAAACTTTCCCCCCTTCAATAGAAATAATAGTAATAGGTATCCATTAGTCACCTGAGACCATGGATTTGTGCCTTGGAAGGTTTCCAGGGCGCAGGCCTGGGCAGAGTTGTATGGGAGACCGGCAGTTGCCCATGTCGCAAGCCTTCCCCTCTCCACGTCACCGATGCTGTCGAAGGGAAGGGCATGAGGACCCAAGCAGCTGGCACCAGTATCGTCGCAGAGTTGTTCACTGTCTTGCTCTAGCACACAACACGCTGCCTCAGCTGTGGCTAGTACCAGTGGCCTTCAGATCACTAGACTGATGCCTTATCTACAAGGCCACGCGGCAAAACCTTCACCCTTAACGCAAACCCTCTGATTTTTTTTTTCTGCTCTAGCCTACACTTAGAAAGCCTGCTTGCATTCACACTATCTAAACCCATCATAATTGTAAATACCTCTATCAAAACCCTCATTCTTCTACGCTCCAGGCAGAAAAGTCCGAGCCTATTCCACCTTTCTCTGTAACTCAGTTTCTCAAGTCCCGGCAGCATCCTTGTAAACATTGTCTTCACTCTTTCAACCTTATTAATATCCTTCCTGTAATTCGATGACCAAAGCTGCACACAATACCCCAAATTCGGCCTCACCAATGCCTTATACAACCTCACCATAACATTCCAACTCTTATACTGAATTCTTTGATTTATAATGGCCAATATACCAAATGCTCTCTTTACTCCCCTATCTACCTTCGACGCTACCTTTAGGAAATTTTCTATCTGTATTCCCAGATCCCTCTGGTCTACTGCACTCCTCAGTACCCTACCTTGAATGTTCTAGCTTTGTTTTCGCATCCAACTTCCAATACCTCACACTTGTCTGTATTGAACTCCATCTGCCAGTTCCCAGTCCATTTCCCCAGTTGGTCGAAATCCATCTACAAGTTTTCAAAATCTTCCTCACTGTCCACTACACCTGCAGGCTGTGTATCATCTGCAAATCAGCCAATTTACCTTATTATCATCCAGATCAATGATATAGACGACAAATAACAATTGACCCAGCATTGATCACTTTGGAGAACCACGTGACACAGGCCTTCAGTCAGAGAAGCAATCATCCACAACCACTCTCTGTCTTCTCCCATAGCGCCAATGTCCAATCCAATTTACTACTTTACCATGTATACCGAGCAACTGAATCTTCCTCAGGAACCTGTCGCGCGGGTCCTTGTCAAAGGCCTTACTGAAGTGCTTCTCAGTGGGCCACACTCTGACTCCCTCTCCGCGGCACCTCTTCCACCCCCTGCTCTCGCTTCCTCGCTTTATCAGCTGCTCAGCTCGTGTTCGTTGGTGTCGGTCTGACTTCCTTGTCATAACGGGCTTCCTCTGACAACCGTTGCTTCTCCTTCCTGAGCTCAGAGACACAGAGGATCCTCGACAGGATGGACGACAGCGAGACTTACATGAATATGAAACCCATAAAAACCGGCTCACGGGCTCCTTCCCGAGGTGAGTGGGGCAGAAAGAGGGCGTTTATATCTGACTCTGACTCCGTGATCGTGTGATGGGCAGTGTAGATGGAAACGTCCTCTACGTTTGACCCCGGGAGTTCGTGATGGCACAGTGGGAAGGTAGCTTCACTCTGGGTCAGAGCGCAGGATTGTAAGATGATGAACTGGGAGATTCACTCTGTGTCTCACCGCCGGCGCGCGGGATGGGACGGTGAGGATCGAGGTTTCCTCCGTGCCTGAACACGAGTGTGCGCACTTTGTCGATGATGAGGGGGCCTCAGCCAATTTCTGAACCTCACTGTTTTGCTGAATCTCAGCTAAACGTTCTCTATCGTACGCGGAGCCTAAAGTCAAGACACTGTCTGTGCCCCAGGTCCGTAGGGATGGAGGTCAGTTTAATCTTTGTTGCCTTGACTGAGTTCATGTAATGTCTCCATTCCTGTCGAGAGACCTCAGGGCAAACTGCATCCGACCCTCCTGATTCGCTGTTTGAGAATACGTCGGACGTAGCGCGCAGGAGAGGCGACTAGGTGGGAGCAATTTGAAGGGGCGGGGGCGTTAATGACCATGGCGCGCTTCGGAAAGGCTTCGCTGAGAAGGCGAAAGGAGAGAGCTCTGGGATGCCAGCAGACTAACGAGCGCCGTGAGAAGGGTGCTGTTCAGAGAGGGCAATGAGAGATGCGGTAATGTGGGAGCACTCTAACATATGTTTTTAATTTCCTCTTGCCCCCTCGCTCTCCTCTCCCTCCTCTCACTCTGCACGCCTTATCTCTTCTCCCTTCTCTCTCCATTTACCTCACGCTGAATATTTTTTTCTCCTCTCTTCTATCTATCCCTCTTTCCCATCTCACCCACTCTGCCCTCTCTTGTATTCTCTCTGTCCATTCTCCCCCCCTGTCCCCTGTCATTTCCCTCTCCCCATTCTCCCCATTCTACTCTCTCTCTCTCTCTCGTTCTCCTCCTCTAACTACCACTCCCCTTTCTCTCCCTCTAACCTCTCTCTCTTCATTACCTCCCTCTCCCCCTGCCCTGCCTCTCACGCTCTGTCCCACTATTCCCTCTCTCCCTTTCCCTCCCTCTGTTCCTCCTCTTTTGACTCCCTGTTGCGTGATTATTCTGTCCGCTCTCTAACTATTTCCCAGCATCTCTCTACCCCTTTTTACCCAATAACTATTCCCTCCGTCATTGCTCATTTTTAAAATCCTCTCCCCTCTGTCAGCGGTCCCCGATCTCCCACTCTGGTTCTCCCTTCTGCACTCTTTCCCTCACTCTCTCGCTCTTTTTGTCTCTTCCACTCTCTCTCCGCCATATCTCTCTACCCTTCACTTTCTACTCACTCACTTCTCTGTCTCGTCTCTCAGTTCTACTCTGCGCTGACTACCTCACTCCATTCAACTCACTTTATTCCCTATCATCCCTATCTCTCCTCGTTCTCTTTCACCCATTCTCTCCCATTTTCGCGCCCATCGCCCTTCTTCGATCACCCATCTGTCAAACACTTCATCCTTCCTTTTCATCCTCTGTGTCGTTGTACTCCCTGTCTCTCTTCCCTCTCTCCCTTCATAACTCTCGCTCCCCAGCATTCTCTCCCCACCTCTCTGTACTCTCTCCCCTTCGCTCTGCACCTTGCTGTCCCCGATTCTCTGCCGCGCTCTCTCATCCTTGTCTATCTCTCTCTCGCAGACCATCTGACCTCCACCTGCACCGAGCTGAACATTCGGAAAGTCGAACGCCTCACCAATGCACAGGCTGGTCAGTGATGCAACAACCACATCATTCTGGAGGGCTGACATGTCATACTCCCAAATTCCCAAGTGTGCAATACATTTGTCTCCACCCATTCCCTGGCAGCTCGTTCCACAGACTGACCACCATCTGGGTAACGAACGGTTGTCAATTGGCTCTCCGGTTGAATTTTATCTTCCTCTTTCTACTTGAACCAGTGCGCTCTGATCCTTGATTGCCCAATCTGGGAGAAATATTTGCGCCCATTCATCTTGTCTGCGCTCCTTGTGGCTTTATATACCCATGAAAGGTCCCCCACCCCCTGCGCTACAAGGAATAAAATCACAATCAACCCAACCTCTTTTCCTAACTCAGTCCCTGGAATCCTGGCAACGTCGTCGTAACTTTTCCCCCGGCAAAGCCGTTGTAACTCTCTCCGCGCACTTATTTCCAGTTCGATTGCATATTTCCTGGAACAGGACGATCGAGACTGAATACCCAACTCAGAGTGCGGCATCACCGACGTTCTGTACAACTGCAACATCTGACGCCTGTACTCAGTGATATTCTGATGAAAGCCTGCGTCCACACGCATTCTTCACTGCCTTGTCTTCGTGTGACTTCACTTCTCTTTCTGGGAATAATGTTCTGAATGGGCGCCCTTCAAACCGTAATTCATGCCCTCTTGTAATAGACTCCCCCACCACAGGAAACAAATGTGCCACATCCACCATGTCCATGCATTTCAATTTTCGAAATGTTTCTGTGAGATCCCCCGTCATTCTTCTAAATTCCAATGTGTACAGTCCAAGAGAGTTCAAACGTTCCTCGTATGTCGACCCTTTCATTCCGGGAATCAAACTAGTAAATCTTCTCTGAGCCTTCTCCAACGTCAGTCCATCATTTCCTGAATAGGGAGCACAAAACTGCACACAGTACTCCAAGGGTGCTCTCACCAGTGCCTTATAGAGTCTCAACATCACATCCCTGCTCCTGTTCTCTATTTCTCTAGAAAAGAATGTCAACATTGCATTCGCCTTCTTCACCACTGACTCAACCTGGAGGTGAAGTTGAAGGGTATCCTCCACGAGGTCTCCCAAGTCCCGTTTCATCTAAAAACTTTGAATTAAATAGTAGGCTCTGCCGTTTATTCCATCTACAAAAGTGCATGGTCATACATTTTCCAACATTGTATTTCATTTCCCACTTCTTTGTCCATTCTCCCAATCTATCCAAGTCTCTCTGCAGACTCGCTCTTTCCTGCAAATTAGCCAACGCTCTATCCACTATTTCCGTAATTCCACGGGCTCATAACTTGTTTAGCAGCCTTATGTGAGGCACCTTGTCGAAGGTCTTCTAAAAATCCAAAAACACAACATCTAATGCATCACCCTTGCCTAGTCTACATGTCATTCAGTTCGCTGTGAAATTTGAGAAATAGAAGCCAGAATGTGTCTGTATTTCATTGGAGTAAAGGAAATTGCAGTGGCAAGAGAGAAGAACTGGCTAAAGTTGCCTTGGAAGGGACACCAACGGGAAGGAGAGCAGAGTAGCAGTGGCTGGAGTTTATTCGAGAAGTGAGGAAGGTGCAGGACAGATATATTCCAAAAAAGAAGAAATTTTCGAATGGAAAAAAGATACTCCGTAACCTCGTGACTGACAGGAGAAGTCAAAGCCGAAGTAAAAGCAAAGCAGGGGGCACACAAGAAGGCAACAATTAGAGGGAAGACTGAGGATTGGGAAGTTTTTAAAATCTTACAAAAAGAATGTAAGGTAATCAAGAGGGAAAAGATGAACTGTGAAAGAAAACTGGCAAATAATAATTCAAAGAGGATATTAAAAGCCTTTCAAGTATACAAAGAGTCAAAGACAGGTGACAGCAGATATAGGACCGATAGAACATAATTCTGGAGAAATCTTAATGGGTGATGAGGAGAAGGCGTTGGAACTGAACGAGCATTTTGCATCCGTCTTCACTGAGGTAGACATCAGCAATATACCGGGCACTCAATAGTGTCAGGGAAGAGAAATATGCGCAGTCACAAAGAGGACAGAGAAAGTACTCAGGAAGCTGAATAGTCTAAGGGTAGATACATCTCCTGGACCAGACGGAATATACCCTCGTATTCTGATGTAAGTAGCAGTGGAGATTGCGGAAGCATTAGCAATGATCTTTCAAAAGTCGATAGAGTCTGGCCTGGTTCCGGGTGACTGGAAGATTTAAACTGTCAATCCGCTATTTGAGACTGGGGCAAGGAAGCAAAAAGGAATTCATAGACCTGTTAGCTTGAAGTTGGTGCTTGGGAAGTTGATGGAGTCGATTGTCAAGGGCAAAGTTACGGAGTATCTAGAGGAATATGACAAGATAGGCAGAACTCAGCATGGTTCCTTAACAGAAAATCCTGCCTGACAAACTTGGTGCAAAATTTTTGAGGAAATTACAAGTAGGCTAGACAAGGGAGATGCAGTGGAGGTTGTGTATTTGGATTTTCAGAAGGACTTTGACAAGGTGCCGTACGTGAGGCTGCTGAACAAGATAAAAGCCCATGGAATTATGGGAAAGTTACATACGTAGATAGAGCGTTGACATTGGCAGGAAACAGAGAGTGGGTATAAAGGGATCCCATTCTGGTTGGCTGACGGTAACCAGTGGTGTTCCACACGGGTTCCTTGTTGGGGCCGATTCCTTCAACTATTTGGATGACAAAATAGATGGATTTGTGGTTCAATTTGTAGATGATACAAATCTAGGTCGGGGTCGGTGTTACTGAGGAAACAGCGAGTCTGCAGAGAGACTTGGATAGATCGGTAGACTAGGCAAAGAAGTGGCGAGTAAATTACAATGTCGGCAAGTGTGCGGTCATGCACTTTGGCAGAGGAAATAAACGGGCAGAAGGGAAGATAATTCAAATTTCTGAGATGCAACGGGACTTGGCAGTCCTCGTGCAGGTCACACTTTAGGTTAACCCTCCGGTAGAGTCGGTGGTGAAGAAAGCCAATACAATGTTTGCATTCATTTCTATAGGAATATAGGAACAGGGAGGTGATGTTGAGGCTCTATAAGACACTGGTAATTCCTCATTTGGAGCACTGTGTGCAATTCTGGGCTCCTTATTAAAGAAAGGATGTGCTGACAATGTAGAGGTTTCAGCGAAGTTTCACTAGAATGGTTCTGGGAATGTGAATGATAACATATGTGGAACGTTTGACGGCTCTTGGAGTGTACTCTTTGGAGATTAGAAGAATGAAGGGGGGATCTCAGAAACATTTAGAGTATTGAAAGGCATGGACAGAGTAGATCTGGCAAAGTTCTTTCCCTTTCTGGGGGAGTCTAGTACGACAGGGCATTACTTGAGGATTGAAGTGCGCCCATTCAGAACAGAAATGCGAAGAATTATTTTTTTAGCCAGAGGGTGGTGAATCTGTGGAATTTGTTCCCACGCGCGGCAGTGGAGGCCAAGTCATTTGGCTGTATTTAAGGTAGAGATTGATAGATGTCTGAGTAGTCAGGGCAATATTCTCAAGGGAAGATTGGATCAGCTCATGATGAAATGGCGGAGCAGACCCGATGAGTCGAATGTCCGACTTCAGCACTTTTGTCTTATGGTCTTTCCACCTCTCTTACCAATTGCTTATCGCTACTTCTGTCCCACTCGCACGCTCTGCCACATTTTACTCCCCTCGCTCTACCCCTCTCTCCCTGTCTATTTTGATAACACTCTCGCATTTCTTACTCCCACTTCACTCATTGCCTCGGTCTCTCCTCTCCTTCTCTATTGCCTGCCGTATTTCGCTCTTCGTTCTGTCTCCCCATTCATATTTTCTCCCTCTCTCACTCCACCTCCCCATTTTCTGCCTGTCTGTTGCCCTTCTATTTGTCTCTCTATCACATTCTCTTGCTTTCTCTCCCAGTTGGGCTGGACCCCACCTACTGTCAGTTGAACCTTCGCCACAATGGACTTCTCATCTCTAATGATGAAGATCCTCCTATTGCGTCGGGACCAGGGGAAGTGCCCGTGACTGCGCAGGCAGGTCAGAGTTCACATTGTTGACGCCATTCTGAAAGGGTCGAGTGCTATACGCACAAGTTTACACGTGATAATGCATCTGCAAGGACCATTTCTCTGGCAGTACGTTCCATAGACGGAGCACCGTCTGATTTAAAAAATATCACTCTGGTCCGCAGTTAAATCTCGTTCTGCTGTCACCTCAGAACTGCGCAGTGATCCTCGATTATCCAAGTCTATAGAACATGACTCTGCGCATTCATATTGTCTGTGTCCCACATGGTTTGATAAACCTCTGTAAGGTCAACCATGAAGTCCACGGCATAAAATCCTAACCTGCCGGACTTATCTCCATTACTCGTCCATCGATTCTCGGCAATATCCCCGTAAAGCTCCCTCGTAATCTTTGTTGCTCAGGAGCATTTCACCAAGAGCAGGTGGACGAAAACTGAATACCCTACGTATTAAGTAAGGCGGCCTACCTGACGTCCTGTACAATAAAGTGACCTCTCCACTCCAGTGCTCAGTGCCTTGATTGATGAAGATGCAATCTTTACCACCCTATCGAACCTTTAACTCAATTTCTGGGAACGGATTTCCTGTATCCGTGACGCCATCTATTCCTTAACAATTTCCAGGGTCAATCTTCTTCTGTGAATGGGCGTCCGGGAGGCTGGCAGTCTCCAAGACCCCCCGTATCTGACACCGAGCACGGGAAACTGGCCTCACACACATACGTCCTACTTCTCCTCGTCCCGTTTGCCGCCTAGGCCCGTTGAGCCAAAGCCCTGTCACTTTGCTGCCTCTCGCTCCTCTGCCCGCGAGGTCTTCTTTTTAAACCTTTCGCGCTCTGCTGGCTGACGTCACGCGCATGGGCAGTACCGCCTCTCTTTCTCCTGTGTAGTGAAAATCTCACTCACTCCGAAAATTCAGTAGTTCATTCGCAACCTTCTTGCTCCGAATAACGTGTCTACTGCTCTGCCCTCGTTAACCATCCTGGCTCCTCAGTCAGCTTGGCCTGTTCTTGTGGAATCCCGTTCATCTTTTCCGAGCACGATGCAGCTCGGCTTTGAGGGAAACTGCTCCGTCCATAACCGGAGGGAAGTGCAGAGAGTCGTGGAAAGAGCTCAGCATGTCGATGGTTTCAGCCTCACCTCCAAGGACTCCCTCTGCACTCCGGCAGCGTCGCGAAAGCAGACAGCCTGATAAAGATCCCCACACATCCTGGATAAGTCTCCTTCCCTCAGTCCCATCAGCCTCTATCATTGCAAGATACGAAAGCGCGTTTCACCAGGCTCAAAGTCAGCTTCTGCCCCGCTGTTATTGGACATTCAGATAGTCCGCTATTCCGATAAGATGGGCTGTTGTCCTCAAAGTTGTCCTCGCCGTCGCCCATGCGCCTTATTGTCAGCCTGAACCGCACTTTCTCCCTGACTGTACTCTGCATTCTGCTACTGTTTTACCCTATTCTAATCCAGCGGAGTCATCTTCATCTATGGCATTCCACTGGAACCTCTCCTGTCTGTGATGTTTATGTCGGGGTGGTGAGGAGAGAGGACAGTGGGAGTGACGGTGAGGAGGGGGGCACAGCATAAACCTTCAACCGCCCTCTCCCCTTTCTAACCTCACATTTTCGTCCTTTCCCTTTTCTCCCCTCCCTCTCCTTCCCTCACCCCATCTCATATCTCTCTATCACTCTCTCTCTTCTCTGCCTCTCTCCCTTCCTCTATCACTGTCTCTATAGCAAATTATTTCCCTCACTGCCTCCCCCTGTCCCCTTATCTTCGTCCTCTCTGCTCACTGCCCGAACCCCACCCGTTCTTGCCACCTCTGTCATTTCTTAAAATTGCCGCTCCTTCCTACACACCTCTATGTCCCTATCCCCGGCGCTCTCTCCCCTAGATCTTTCCTCCTCTTTCTCAAAAACTCTTCTCTCTCCTCCCCAATTCTCTCCCACTGTTCTCCACAAACCGTCCCTTCACAATCACACTCTCATTTGCTGTCTCTCCTTTCACTCCCCTCTCACTGCTCCGACTTTCTGCACTCTTCCCCAGCACACTATCCGCTCCCCCTCCGTCTCTCAATCTCTCCTTTCTCTCACCTCCTTCTTTTTCCGCATTGCTCTCGCATTTTCCAGCCCATTGCCCCATTGCTCTCTCCCTGTGCCTGTCTAGCGCGATCACAGTCTCTCCTCCTCTCTCCTCCCTCCCCCCAAAACCATTTGTCTCGCTGTCTCTCATCCCCTCTCACGCTTGCTTACCCCCATCTGTCACTTCTGCTGTCTCTTCTCTCTCTCCGCGACTCTCTCTCTCATTCTCCAACCCTGTCTCATTCTCTCCCTGATCTGCCTGTCCGACTCTCTCCACAAGATTGTCTGAACTTCATCTACTCAAAGCTGAACTTTTGGAGAAAGGATACCCTCATCTGCGAGGATGAGGGTCCACCCATTGTCATGGGACCAGGAGGGATGGCAACAACTACACAAACAGGTCAGAGTTCACAGCAGTGAAGCCGTTCTGGAATCATCAGGATTAATTCGCCAAAGATTTTCAAATTTCTAAATCATCTCCTAGAGCACTTCTCTGGGAGATCTTTCCACCTGCTGTCTGTGATGTACATAAACTTGTGCAAGACACCCTAAATGTTCAGTTGGTGGTGAAGAAAGCGAAAGAAATATTGACATTGACTTTGAGAGGCATGGAATATACGACCAGGGATGTGATGTTGATGCAATGAAAGGCACTCGGGAGACCAGACTTAGAATTGTTTTGGGTTCTTTAAATATATTAACATTAGAGGGGCTTCAGAGAAGATTCACGTTAGTGATCCCGGGATTGAGAGGGTTGTTAAATGAGGGACATCTGTCTGCTCTCGGGCTGTATTCCCTGAGGTTCAGGAGACTGAGGGGGGATCTTATAGAAACTTTCCGGATTTTGAAAGACCTGATCATATTAAATATGGAAATGTTATTTCCCATGGTAAGGGATTATAGAATAAGAGGTCGCGTCTTAAGGATTGAATGAATTCCTTTTGGAACTGAGATGCGGGGAAATTACTTCAGTCAAAGGGTGGTAAATCTATGGATTTTACCCCGAACAGCTGTCGAAGGCAAGTCATTGGGCGCATTTAAGGAAGGATAGATAGGCCGTTGATTAGCCAGCGTTTCAAAGGGTATGAGGAGAAGGCAGGAGAGTGGGGCTGAGAGGAAGAATTAGATCAGAGCATGCTTGAAAGGAGGAGGTCTCTATGGCCCGAATGTCCTACTTCTATTATATCTTATGGTCTTATGGTCGTATGGTCTCTCCCCAGCTGCGCATGAACAGGAGTCGAAAGTGAAGATCGGAAATAGACCGCACCGTCTGATCTGCCTACTCTGCCTAGTTACGTCCGCCCTCATCGTGGTCGTGGTCGAACTCTCGATCCATGGTGAGTGGAACGGTCTCCGGGTGGAGTCAGACCATGAATAAAGAGAGTGGAATGAATTGTCATTGTAAAGCACCACAGTGACACCGACACACCTCATAACGTAACACCGATTAAAAACCCATCACCATAACAGGGACACACCCCAAACCGTGATAAAAACACGGCCTTTACCGTAACACAATCAAGACTCGTCCTGTCACCGACACGCCATTCATCATAACATCAACAATCCTTTTACCGTAGTATGGTCGCGACCTTCAAAGAGACACTCCTGACCACGACATGGACACGTCCATTGCCGTGAAACAGACATATCCCTCTCTGTGCGACCAGCATACCCCACACCATGACACGCATACTACACCAACCTTGACAGCACCAGGTACCTCACACTGACATTTCCCTCGCCTTGTCATCGAGATACACTTCATTTTGACACGGTCACCTCTCGACAGAGCACTGAAGTACCGACACGTTACTCACAAAAACTTGAACATACCCCGCACGACACTGACGCAGACCCCCATGGTAACAACTACAAAACATTCACCGGGCCATTGAAATACCCCTCAGTGTGACACAGACACGTTCCTCAAAGTGGCGCCGACGCCTCTCACTGTGACACCCTTCACCGTGATACTGAAACAGCACGCTCTGTGACCCGTTCCGTAGCTGACTCACGTGTCACTGTTAACGCTAAATATCCTTCACCATCTCTCTCAGTATCACAGATTCGTCAGTCTCTTAAACGAATGCACAACGATCTCCTTCACCAGTTCACTGAGATGGAAACGAAGTACAGATCTGTCAACGAAACCAAGGTTCAAATCTGTGAATTGTTGACCAGCAGAAGAGGTGAGGCATCATCCCCCTCTTTCACCCGCTCCTCATCACAGGGCAGGCATGGAGAGAGGAAGCGTCACTCGATGCCTCGGATCGAGTTATCAGTATTCTCCAGAGGGAGGGTGAACATCGAGATGTCGTTTTCCATGTAGGGAAAACTAATGTAGGTAGAAAGAAGGGTGAGGTCCGGCAAACAGAGTTTATGGAGTTAAGAGCAAAGTTGAAGGACAGGACCGCCAGAGATGCAATCTCAGGAATACAACCAGTGTCACGTGCTAGAGAGGCAACAAATAGGATGATAATGCAGATGAATCCCTGGCTAAGGAGTTGGTGCAGGAGGGAGGGCTTCATGTTTCTGGACGATTGGGCCTTGTTCCAGCGAAGGTGGACCGGTTCCTTGCGGGAACGGAGAATGAAAGTCCTCTAAAGGTGAAATTTTGAGGGTACTCGATCTTTATGTTCGTGTTGGGCTGAAATGAAAGGTTTAAGGTTTGAGAGCGCCATGGTTTTCAAGGGATTTTGGAAACGTGGTTCGAAAAAAGAGAGAGATCTGCAATAAATTTAGGCAGCATGGAATAAATGAGGTGCTCGAGAAATATGATGAATGTTAAAAGAATCTTAAGAAAGAAATTAGAGAAGCTAAAAGAAAATATGAGGTTGTTTTCCCAAGTAAAGTGAAAATATATCCAAAGGGTTTTTACAGTTATATAAATAGAATAGTGAGGGATAAAACTGGACACTCATAGAATGAGAGTGGAAAGCTATCTGGAGCCAAAAGAGATGGGAGAGATTTTGAACAATTTCTTTTCAACGGTACTCACTAAGGAGAAAGATATTGAATTGTGTAAGGTAAGGAAAACAAGTATGGTAGTGATGAAAACTACGATAATTAAAGAAGAGTGAGTACTACAGCTTTTAAAGAATATAAAACTGTATAATTCTCCGGGTCCTGATAGGATATTCCCGAGGACTTCGAGGGAAGTTAGTGTAGAAATAGCAGTGGCTCTGACAGAAATATTTCAAATGTCATTAGAAAAGGGGATGGTCCCGGAGGAACCATTGTTTGAAAACTTTTTGAAGAGTAAACCTAGCAATTATCGTCTTGTACGTTTTACGTCATTGGTTGGTTAAATCAATGAAAAGTATTCTTAGAAATAGTATATATAATTATCTGCATAGACAGGGTCTGATTAGGAACAGTCAACATGGATTTGTGCGTGGAAGGAGATGTTTGTCAAATCTTATTGATTTTTGTAAGAGATTACTAGGAATGTTGACGAGGGTAAATCAATGAATGTTTTCCTTGTGGAAAGTTCCACAAGGAAGGTTAGTTAGGAAGGTCCATTCGTTAGGTATTAATATTGAAGTAATAAATGGATTCAACAGTGGCTGGATGGGAGATGCCAGAGAGTCGTGGTGGATAACTGTTTGTCATGTTGGAGCCCGTTGACTAGTGGTGTGCCTCAGTGATCTGTACTTTGACCAATATTGTTTGTCATATACATTAATGATCTGGATGATGGGGTGGTAAATTGGATTAGTAAGTATGCAGATGAAACTATGATAGGTGGCGTGGTGGAGAATGAAGTAGGTTTTCAAAGCTAGCAGAGAGATTTAGGCCATTTAAAAGAGTGGGCTGAAAGATGGCAGATGGAGTTTAATACTGATAAGTATGAGTTCCTAAATTTTGGTAGGAATAATCCAAATAGGACATACATGGTAAATGGTTCGGCATTGAGGAATGCAGTAGAAGAGAGTGATCTAGGAATAATGGTGCCTAGATACCTAAAGGTGGAATGTCATGTGGATAGGGAGGTGAAGAAAACCTTTCGTATGCTGGCCTTTATAAATCAGAGCATTGAGCATAGGATTTGGAATTAATGTTAAAATTGTACAAAGGATTGGTGTGGAAAAATTGGAGTATTGTGTACAGTTTTGGTCACCGAATTATAGGAACAATATCAACAAAATAGAAAGAGTACAGAGGAGATTTACTGGACTGATAAATGGGTTTCAGCAGCTAATATTACAGAGAAAGTTTGAACAAGATAGGTCTTTATTATTTGCAGCGTATAAGGTTGAGGGAGGACTTGATAGAGGTATTTAGATTTATGAGGGGGGATTGATAGAGTTGACATGAATAGGCTTTTTTTTCCATTGAGAATAGGGGAGATTCAATCAAGAGGTCATGAGTTGGGGATTAAGGGGCAAAGGTTTAGGGGCAACCCGAGGATGAACTTCTTTACTCAGAGACTGGTAGCTGTGGGGAACGATATTCCAGTAGAAGTGGGAGAGGCAGGTTCGGTATTGTCATTTAAAGTAAAATTGGATAGGCGTATGGCCGTAAAGGAATGGAGGGTTATGGGCTGAGTGCAGGTCTGTTGGACTTGGTGAGAGTAGGTGTTCAGCACGGACTAGAAGTGCCGAGATGACCTTTCCTTTGTTGTAATTGTTATATGTTTATATGGTTATATGGGAATCTTTGCCTGTGCTACTCCGGAGGTTTTTAACTATATTTTCAGGTGGAGGGGATACAGAGTGTTAGAATGTATAGTGAGGTGGAGGAGGATAAAATTCAAGCGAGAACTGAAAGTACAGAGCATGGAGTAAAGCCAGATCTATCATATAAAGAAGATTTGAGGAGAGGGAAACAGAATAGATAGGTATTCACCAATGAGAGATAAATTCATGACAGTGAGGACAATATGAGTGAGGTTGATGTTCTGGAGCATGTTGAAGAGGAGGTGTTGGAGTTGTTGAAATACATTAGGACGGATAAGTCCCCGGGGCCTGACGGAATATTTCCTTCCAGGCTGCTCCTCAAAGCGAGGAAAGAAATGGCTGAGCCTTTGGCGAGGATCGTTATGTCCTCGTTGTCCTCGGGAATGGAAACTGTGAGCTGGAGGGAGGCGAATGTTGTCCCTTTGTTCAAAAAAGTGAGTAGGTATAGTCCAAGTAATGATCGACCAGTAAGCATTAGGTCTGTGGTAGAAAAGCTGTTGGTGAAAATTCTTAGAGATAGGATAAATGGGCGTTTAGGGAATCATTGTCTGATCAGGGACAGTCTGACTTTGTGAAGTGCAGATGGTGTCTAACAAACCTGTAAGATCTGTTTGAAAAGCTGAGATGAGGATAGGATAGTGGATGTGATCTACATGGGTTTTAGTAAGTCATTTAATGAGGTTCCACACGGTAGGCTTATGCAGAATGCCAGAAGGCATGGGATCCAGAGAGTTTTGGCCAAGTGGATTCAGAATTGGCTTGCCTGAAGAAAGCAGCTGGTCGTGGTGCAGGGAGTACATTCGGATTGGATGGTATTGACTCGTGGTGTCCCATAAGGATCGGTTCTGTGTCCCACACTTTTCGTGATTATTAACGACCTGGATGTGGATGTAGAAGGGTGGGATGGCAAGGGTGCAGACGGCACCAAGGTTAATGCTGTTATGGATAGTGCATATGATTGTCAAAGTTTGCAGAGAAACATTGTTAGGATGCAGGAAAGAGCTGAGATATGACAGATGGAGTTCAACCCGGAGAAGTGTGATGTGGTAATTGTAAGAAGGACAAACTCCAAGGCAGAGTATAAACTCACTTGTGGGATACATGGTCGTGTTGCGCAGCAGAGGGATCTTGGGGTACAGGTCGACAGATCCCTGAAAGTTGCCTCACAGGTAGACAGGGCAGTTACGAAAGCTTATGGAGTGTTAGTTTTCATAAATTGAGGGAGAGAGTTTAAGAGTCTCGAGGTAATGATGCAGCTCTATAAAACTCGCGTTAAGCCACATTTGGAGTATTGTGTCTAGTTCTGTTCGCCTCACTATAGGAAGAACGTGGAAGCATTGGAAAGGGTACAGAAGAGATTTACCAGGATGCTGCCTGGTTTAGAGAGTATGGATTATGATCAGAGATTAAGGGAGCTAGGGCTTTACACATTGGAGAGAAGGAGGATGAGAGGAGACATGATAGAGGTGTACAAGATATAAAGAGGAATAGATAGAGGGGCCAGCCAGCGCCTCTTCCCCAAGGAACCACTGCTCAGTACATGGCATTAAGGTAGGGGTTGGAATGTCAAAGCGGATATTAGAGGAAGGTTTTTTACTCAAAGAGAGGTTGGTGCGCGGAACTCACTGTCTGCAGTGGAGGCAGATACACTGGTGTAATTTAAGATACCACTAGATAGGTATATGGAGGAATTTACGGTGGGGTCATATATGGGGTTAGGGTTGAATGGTCAGCAAAACATTATGGGCAAAGGGCCTATACTGTGCTGTACTATTCTGTTGTCTATCTCTATGTCTATTTGTCCTATGTTCTGAGGAAGTTTCTTTCCGTATCTGACCGCTGGAGTATGTAATGGGGTCGTGGCGAGAGAAGTTTGCACTTTATCTGACCAAGGCTTTGTAAGATGGTACGGTGTGGAGGGAGCTTCACTCTGTGACTGTTCACAAGAGCGTGTGATGTGACAGTAAGCAGTCTGAAGCCATGCGTCTGTCCTCAACAGTTTAAGGGAGTTTCACTTTGTGTTTGTCCCCTGGATTCTGTGATCGACGGCGATCTGTTATAGGACGGCGGGAAGGAGCTTTGTAACAGACTCCTGAAGTTTCTGATGGTAAGGTATTGAGTGGGCTACCCCTTGTGACGGATCCCGAGAGTGTGCAATGGGGTGTTGTGGCGGGGGATTTAATCGGAGTATGTCACCAGTAGAGTGTGATAGGACGGTGAGAACGCACATTGAGTCTGACTACAGGAATTCATGATAGAAGAAGACGGTTTTAGTATCTGACCCCCGGAAACGTGTAATACTGCAGTTTAGAGGGAGCCTCAGTTTGTGTCTTACCCCGGCAATGTGTGATGTGACGGTGTGAAGGGAGCCTCGCTCTGTGGCGGACCCTGGGAGTTTATGATGGTACACTGAGGAGTGGACATCACTCTGTGCCTGACCCTACAAATGTGTCTTGGGAGAGTCTGGAGGGAACTTTACTCTGTGTCTGATACCGGGAGTGTCTGAATGGACAGTGCAATGTGAGGCTCACACTGTGTTCAACCCTTGGGAGTGTGATGGGTCTGGATGGAGTGGAGCGTCAATCTGCGTCTGACCTCTGCAGACTGTGAAAGGATGCTGCGGAAGGGGATGACTGACACTGTGTGCATGTGACGGAATGCTACGGAGTGCTCCACTCCGTGTCTGACAGCCTGGCATGCGATGTGATGCTGTGAAGGGAGCATCACTCCTGGACTGACAGCGAAAGTATGATATGGGACGGAGTGAATGGAGCATTACTTTGTGTCTAAACCCGGGATTGTGTGATGGGTTAGTGTGGAAGCAACTTTAATCTGTGTATAATGCAACGTGTAAGTGTTGGGATTTGGGATTTTCACTCTGTGTCTGATCCCGGAATGTGGTTTGGAAGAGTGTTTTTGAACTTCTCTGCATGTCTAACATCGCAAATGCATGATGGGACAGAGGAGAGGGAGCCTCACTGTGTCTCTGACCCGGTGAATTTGAGCGATCATCAGAGATCTTCACTTTACAACTGACCGCGGGAGTGCGTGATAGGACGGTGTGGAGGAAGCATCACTCTGTGTGTAACCCCGCGAATGTGTGATGAAAGGGTGTCGAGGGAACTTGACTCCAGTGCCAACTAGTTCCCAGGACTGGATCAGAAATGAAGACCGGTGTTATTTCATATACACGTTTGTTACGTCTTACAAAGAGGCGAAACAGCATTGTTGTAACTCTGATTCAAATCTTTCTGAAATAAATTCAAGAAGTGAGTGTCAGATAGACAGAAAATATATCCACACCAGGGTGAAGCTCCCGCACACATGGTAGACATCGGTACCACGTAGGTGGAAAGTTTGAGGAGGTCCTGAAGAATGAGTACAGAGAGCTTGGCACCAAGTCACTACCAAGCAAGACCTCGAGGGCAGTCATCTCAGGATTGCTAACTCTGCCAAATGCCCGTGACAGTAAGTGTGTAGGATGCTCTAGAGGATTAAAACTGAGCAGTAGGGGGAAGGATTTCAGATTTTTGGATCATTGGGAACGCTTTTGGTACAGGTGGGACCTGTACTAAACTACAGGATTTCCAATCATCCTTGCAGTGGGGTCTGCAAGCTATCGGATGGTGGGGGGGGGGACTAGTCCTGCAGTGGTATGGGAACCAGAAAGCCAGAGCAGATAGTGGAGCGGAGGTGAAAATAAATTATGTTAAAATTTCATGCCAAGGCAGAAATAGAAGGGTTGTGTTTGGCGGTAATAAGCTTCTGATCTGTGCCTATTTCAATTCCAGGAGTATTGTGGGGAAGGCTGACGAGCTGATGGCGTTGATTGACAATGCAATTATGGCATTATAGACAATAGTGAAACTTGGCAACAGTTGTGGCAGGGATGAAGGATGTTCGGAGGGGACGGGTGATGGCTTTGCTAGAGAGGGAAATTTATTCAGTAGTCCTCAGGCAGGACAGATTAGTGGGCGTGCCTACAGAGGGCATATCAGTGGAGCTGAGAAACAGGAAAGGAAGACGAGGGCATATCAGTGGAGCTGAGAAACAGGAAAGGAAGGACCACATTAATGGGGTTATATTATAGACCACCCAATAGTCAGTGAGAACTGGAGGAACAAAACTGCAGAGAGATAGCAGACAACTGCAGGAACTTATAGTTGTGATAGTAGGGGATTTTAATTTTCCACATATTGATTGGGTCTTCCATACTGTTAAAAGTCTAGACGGGTTAGAGATTGTAAAACGTGTTCAAGAAAGTTTTCTAAACCAAAATGTAAAGGTACGAACTCGAGTGGATGCCATATTATTTCTCCCATTAGGAAACGGGGTTAAACCAAGTGACTGAATTGTGTGCAAAGGAACACATTGGGTCTAGTGATGATAACGCCGTTAGTTTTAACTGGATCTTGGATAACGATATATCTGGTCCTCGGGTTGAGGTTAAAATCAAATTGGAAGAAATGAGAAAGGATCTAAAAAGCGTGGATTGGGGCAGGTTATTCCCTGGCAAGGATGTGTTTGGTAAATGGGTATCCTTTAAAGCAGACATTTTTAGAGTGCAGTATTCGTATGTTCCTGCCAGGGTTAAAGGTAAAATGAATAAGAGAAAGGAACAATTGGTTTTCGAGTGATATTGGAAATCTGATAAAGAAGAAGAGAGCCATCGATGACAGGTCTAGGCAACAAGGAGCAAATAAGTTGCTTGAGGAGTATAAACAGTGCAAGAACATACTTAAGAAAGAAATCAGGAGGGCTAAAAGTAGACATGAGGTTGCTTTGACAGTCAAGCTGGAGGATATTATATTTAACTACTTGGGTTAAAAGAGGCACGACTGCGCAAGCGCAGCAGAGCGCGGACGTTTTAAAAAGGGAAGCAATCTTCCACGTTTTTTCCATTCACAGCAAGCAGACAGCGGGGTAACTTGCTATTTTTCGTGAGAAAATCAGAATAGTTTTAACTACTTGGTGTCAAAGAGGCACGACTGCGCAGGCGCGTGAACCCGGAGCGCGGAAGTCTTAAAAAAAAACATTGTCATATCCAGCGGGCAGTGTCGGTGCAGACAACGGAGTGGGAGGGTGCAGAGTGATGGGGCTCAACGGGTTTAGGGGGAAACGGGAAGAGGCTTCTTGCGATCGTTGAGTCTTACAGTAAAGTGGCAAGTTGCAGGTATATTTATTTAGTAATAACAGTAGCATTAGAGGTATGGATCCAGGATTAGTGTTAAGCTTGGAGTGCCAGATGTGGGGACCCTGGGAGACTCCCAGCCTCCGCAAGGATTATATCTGCACCAGGTGCATTGAGGTGATGCAGCTTAAGGTCCGTGTTCGGGATCTGCAGTTGCAACTTGATGATCTTCAGCTAATGAGGGAAAGTGAGGAAGTAATTGATAATACCTAAAGAGAGATAGTGGACAACACCTCTGTGACAGCCCCCCTCAGAAAATGATATCTCGTTTCGATACTGTTGGAGAGTTTGACCTGACAGAGAAAGACCAACTCGAACGGGACTCCGGCACTCTGCCCAGTGCCGTGATCAAGAGAGCAAGTAGAAATATATTAGTTGTATAGCAGTCCATATTGAGCAGGACAGTCAAGAGAATCTGTGAGCCGGACCAGAAAACCCGGATGGTGTTGCCTACCTGATGCCAGGGTACTGGATGTCTCAGATCGGATCCGGAGTATTCAGAGGAGAGAGGGCGAGCAGCCAGGAGTCTTGGTACATGTTGCCACCAAGGACATAGACAGAAAAAAGAGAGGAAGTCCTGAAGGAAGATTACTGTGAGCTGGGAAGAAAAGCAGGACCTCCAGAGTAATAATCTCAGGATGACAGCCTAATGAAAGTAAGAATAGCAGATTTAAGCAAATAATCGTTGGTGATTTTAATATGAAAGTGGAGTGGGAGAGTCAGAAACGTACTGGATCTCAAGAGAGGGATTTTGTAATATACTTACTGGAGGGCTTTTTGGAGTAGCTTGACAACCAGGGGATAGGACGTTTTGGATTGTGTGCTGTGTAATGAACCTGAGGCGATTAGGAAACTAGAGGTAATGGGACCTCTTGGAAGTAGTGATCATAGTATGATTTAGTGAACTTTCAATTTTGCGCAGCAGAAGCTGGTATCAGGTTTATCAATATTTCAGTGGAACAAAGGTCATTACAGAGTTATGAGAGAGGAACTGGCCCAAGTTGTTTGGAGAATTGAGCTAGATAGAGGGACGGTAGAGCAGAAATAGATTTAATTCTTACAAGAAAAAAAGGAATGTTGAAAGGGCTGGACAGAGTAGATGTGGAAAGGCCGGTCCCTTGTGGTTGAGGCCAAGACAAGAGTCGACAGTCTTAGAATTAGAGGGTACCCATGTAAAACACAGATGAAGAGACATTCTTTTAACCAGAGTGTCGTGGATTTGTGGAATTCGTTGCCACATACAGCTGTGGAGGCCCAATCATTGAGGGTGTTTAAGTATGGGATTGATATGTATCAAATTATCCCGGTTATCAGGGGATATAAGGAAAAAGCCGGACATTGAAACTAGACGGGGGAATAGTTTATCTCATGGTGGAGTGGCAGAGCACACACAGTGGGTCGAATGGCCTATTTCTGCTCCTTTGTCCTGTGATCGTGTGATTCCATCATCTAAGTTATGGCTATACACCATAAAAAGAAGCGGTGACAACACTGACTCCTGCGGAACACCACCGGTCACTGGCAGCCGACCAGAAAAGGATCCTGTTTTTCCCACTCACACCCCTCAACGTGACACCGTCACACCGCTCACTGTCGCATCAAAACACTATTCCCCATGATGCCGACACCTCATTCACCATCTCTTTCAGTGTCTGATTGCCCCCAATCAAAAAGTACCAGAGTCTTTTGCAAAAATATCAGGATATGAACAGGACCCAGCATCAACGTAAACTGCAATTCCTCGAGCTGAACTCAACCCTTAAAACCAGGAATTCCGAGATTCCCGACCTGATCCAGGGAACTGTCTCAGGAATGTTTCGGCCAACAACAACAACGTCTCCATCCTCTTAAGCAAATTGTTTGTCCTCGAAAGCAAGCTCACCATCCTTGAAAACATATTGTTGGTCCTGGAAAACATCCTCTCCGTCCTGAGCTCCGATCTCTCTGATCAGCATCAAACGCAAACTGATGTCCGAGGCAAATTCAATGACCTCGAAATGGTGCAAAAATCTCAATCAAACCAAGACTGAAATCTGCCAACTGTTGAGGAGCAGAAATGGTGAGGTAATGTCACCAATTTCGCCCCACCAAAACAGATGGCAGAGAGGGAGGAGTGCGTGTAGTCTCTGGCTGTTCTCGGGAATGTGCGCTGAGACGTGCGGCCAGAGCGCCCCCTTGTGTCCGAACGCTGGCAGTGCGTAAAGGACCGGTGTGGCGGGGGAGAGAACTACTGTCGGAACCAGCAAGTGCGTTATTGCGACGCCAAAGAGGGAGCTTCACTTCGCGTTCTCAGGAAGAGCGAAGAAGTTCTAATCCCCAAAATGAGTGACGTAACAGTGTAGAGATACCTTCAAGCTGTGTCTGACTACGACAGTGTGTGATAGGACGGTGTGGGGGGAGATTCAATCTGTGTTTGACTCCTGGAGTGTGTGATAGGACGGTGTGGGGGGGGGGGAGATTCAATCTGTGTTTGACCCCGGGAATGTGTGATAGGACGGTGAGGGGGCACATTCACTTCGTGCCTGACCCAGGGATTGTGTGATGGGACGGTGTGGAGGGAGTTTTACTCTGAGTCCGTCCCAGGATGTGTGTGATGGGACTGTGTGGCGGGTTCCTCTTTCTGAATTCAACACTCAGCGGATGTAATAACAATTCAATGTTCCTTGTTCCTGAATTCCAGGACAAACATGTTCCCAGGACTGGATCAGAAATGAAGGCCTGTGTTATTTCATATCCACGTTTGAGCGTTCTTACGAGGGGGCGAAGCAATTTTGTACTATCTCTGATTCAAGGTTTCTTGAAATAAATTCAAAGAAGGAAGAGGTATGTGTCAGATGAGCAGAGAATATATCCAGATCAGATTGAAGCTCCCTCCACACCCTCCCATCCCACACTCCCGGATTCAGACACAGTGTGACTCTCCCTCCACACCGTCCTATCACACACTCCCGGCGTCAGACCCAGAGTGAATCTCCCCCACACCGTCCCATCACACATTCTTGGGTCAGACACAGAGTGAAGCTTCCTCCCCACAGTCCCATCACACACTGCCGGCGTCAGACCCAGAGACAATCTCCCCCCACACCGTCCCAGCGCACATTCCTGGGTCAGACACAGAGTGAAGCTTCCTCCCCACAGTCCCATCACACACTCCCGGTGTCAGACACAGAGTGAATCTCCCCCACACCGTCCCAGCGCACATTCCTGGGTCAGACACAGAGTGAAGCTCCCTCCACCCCGTCCCATCACACACTGCCGGCGTCAGACCCAGAGACAATCTCCCCCCACACCGTCCCAGCGCACATTCCTGGGTCAGACACAGAGTGAAGCTTCCTCCCCACAGTCCCATCACACACTGCCGGCGTCAGACCCAGAGTGAATCTCCCCCACACCGTCCCATCACACATTCCTGGGTCAGACACAGAGTGAAGCTTCCTCCCCACAGTCCCATCACACACTGCCGGCGTCAGACCCAGAGACAATCTCCCCCCACACCGTCCCAGCGCACATTCCTGGGTCAGACACAGAGTGAAGCTTCCTCCCCACAGTCCCATCACACACTGCCGGCGTCAGACCCAGAGACAATTTCCCCCACACCGTCCCAGCGCACATTCCTGGGTCAGACACAGAGCGAAGCTCCCTCCACACCGTCTGATTACACTCTGCCGGCGTCAGACCCAGAGACAATCTCCCCCCACACCGTCCCAGCGCACATTCCTGGGTGAGACACAGAGTGAAGCTTCCTCCCCACAGTCCCATCACACACTGCCGGCGTCAGACCCAGAGACAATCTCCCCCCACACCGTCCCAGCGCACATTCCTGGGTCAGACACAGAGTGAAGCTCCCTCCACACCGTCTGATTACACTCTGCCGGCGTCAGACCCAGAGACAATCTCCCCCCACACCGTCCCAGCGCACATTCCTGGGTCAGACACAGAGTGAAGCTCCCTCCACACCGTCTGATTACACTCTGCCGGCGTCAGACCCAGAGACAATCTCCCCCCACACCGTCCCAGCGCACATTCCTGGGTCAGACACAGAGTGAATCTCCCTCCCCACCGTCCCATCACACACTCCCGGGGTCAGACACAGAGTGAATCTCCCTCCCCACCGTCCCATCACACACTCCCGGGGTCAGACACAGAGTGAATCTCCCTCCACACCGTCCCATCACACACTCCCGGGGTCAGACACAGAGTGAATCTCCCTCCACACCGTCTGATCACACTCTGCGGGTGAGACACAACGTGACGCTCCTTACATCGTGCTCGATTTCAATCATTAATGATTGCAAATTAATTTCACAGAATTGTGTTAACAACCGTGTCCTCGGCCAAGACAGTGCATATTGGATTGGAACATGCAAAGCGGGGTGAGATTTGAGGTTATGCCTGTTCTTCGAAAGAGATTGGGCAGTGGTGAGAGGGGGGTCACTGCGGATATTTTCTTTTAAAAAAACGGGTCTATGCGGAGAGAGTAAGGTAGTAGGAGTATTCTGTGGCCCGGTATCCCCGTAGGAAGAGATTGGGGAGTGCGATTGATTTGTTAAAGACAGTAGGAGTATTCTGTGGCCCGGTATCCCCGTAGGAAGAGATTGGGGAGTGCGATTGATTTGTTAAAGACAGTAGGAGTATTCTGTGGCCCGGTATCCCCGTAGGAAGAGATTGGGGAGTGCGATTGATTTGTTAAAGACAGTAGGAGTATTCTGTGGTCCGGTATCCCCGTGGGAAGAGACTGGGGAGTGCGATTGATTTGTTAAAGACAGTAGGAGTATTCTGTGGTCCGGTATCCCCGTGGGAAGAGACTGGGCTGTTCGATTGATTTGTTGAAGACAGTAGGAGTATTCTGTGGCCTGGTATCCCCGGAAAAATAGACAAGGCAGAGCGATTGACCTGTTGAAGACAGTAGGATTATTCTGTGGTCCGGTATCTCCGTGGGAAGAGACTGGGAAAAGCGATTGACTTGTTGAAGACTGTAGGAGTATTCTGTGGTCCGGTATCCCCTTGGGAAGAGACTGAGCAGTGCGATTAATTTGTTAACCACCGCAATTTGTGTGAAGAATATGGAAGGGGGAGTGTTTCGGGGACTGTGTTCTGTTGTTCAGTGGTGAGAAAATGCGTCGTTGGGAGTATTTGGGGAGGAACACTGTGGTCAGGGACTGGGATACTGCAATTAATTTTGGACTGACGCGGGTCAGTGGGGTGAGATTAGGCAACGCGTTTAGTTTGTGACGGGCACGGGCCCTTGGTAGAGAGCGGACAGGGTTTAATCTGCGGGCTGACATGGACTGTGGGAAGAGAGAGGGAAGTGAGGGTGTTACGGTGATTGACACAGGTCTGTAGGGAGCAGGTTGGACAGTGAGATTATATTGGGGACAGGCACGGAGCTGATCGGTGAGAGTAGGAAGTGAGAGAGTTGTGGTGAATGACACAGGTCTGCAGGGAGCAGGTTGGACAGTGAGATTATATTGGGGACAGGCACGGAGCTGATCGGTGAGAGTGGAACGTGAGAGTGTTTTGGTGATTGACACAGGTCTGTTGGGAGCAGGTTGGACAGTGAGATTATATTGGGGACAGGCACGGAGCTGATCGGTGAGAGTGGGAAGTGAGAGTGTTGTGGTGATTGACACAGGTCTGTAGGGAGCAGGTTGGACAGTGAGATTATATTGGGGACAGGCACGGAGCTGATGGGTGAGAGTGGAAAGTGCAAGTATTTTCGAGACACACGCGGCTGCAGGAGAGAGAGTGTCAGTGAGAGTATTTTGGGGTAGGATACCGGGCTGTGAAGAGATCGGAACAACTGGATGACTTTGGGGACTGAAAAGGATCAATGGGAAGTGAAGAGACCTTTGGGAGCATTTTGGGGACTGCCATTGGGCCCTGGAGAGAGGCTCTGCATCTGGGATTACTTTGTGCTGTGACAGGGTACTGTGTGGAGAAAGTGTGATCGTGGAGTAATTATGGGGACTGACAATGCTCTGTGGGTAGATCGTTGGGCAAATGATTATTCGGGGACTGACACAGGGTCACGAAGAATGGGTCAGTGAGATATTTTGGAAACTGAAACAGGTATATAGGGAGAGAGAAGTTCAGTGGGAGTACTTTGGAGAATGACACCGGTCGGTGAGGAGAGATTGAGTCAGTGGAGTATTTTGGGGACTGACACCGGTCGTTGAGGAGAGAATGAGTCAGTGGGAGTATTTTGGGAACTGACACCGTTCAGTGGGGAGAGATTGTGTCAGTGGGTGTATTTTGGAGACTGACACCTGGCGGTGAGGACAGATTGAGTCAGTGGTGTATGCTGGGGACTGACCGGCCGGTGAGGAGTGATTGAGTAAGTGGGAGTATTTTGAAGACTGGCACTGGTCAATGACGAGAGATTGAATCAGTGGGAGTATTTTGACGACTGACACCGGTCGGTGAGGAGAGATTGAGTCGGTGGGAGTATTTTGGGGACTGACACTGTTCGGTGGGGAAAGATTGAGACAGTGGAGTATTTTGGGGACTGACACCGGTCGGTGAAGATAGATTGAGTCAGTGGGAGTATTTTGGGGACGGATACCGGTCGGTGAACAATGATTCAGACAGTGGGGGTATTCTGGGGACTAACACCGGTTGATGAGGAGAGCTTAAGTCAGTGGGAGAATTTTGGGGTCTGACATTGGTCGCTGAGGAGAGATTGAGTCAGTGTGAGTATTTTGGGGGCGGACACCGGTCGGTGAGGAGAGATTGAATCAGTGGGAGTATTTTGGGGACTGACACCGATCGGTGAAGATAGATTGAGTCAGTGGGAGTATTTTGGGGACTGACACCGGTCGGTGAGGAGAGATTGAGTCAGTGGGTGTATTTTGTGGACTGACACCGGTCGCTAATGAGAGATTGAGTCACTGGGAGTATTTTGGAGACTGACACCTGTCGGTGAGGACAGATTGAGTCAGTGGTGTGTCTTGGGGACTGACAGCGCTCGGTGAGGAGTGATTGAGTAAGTGGGAGTATTTTCAAGGCTGGCACTGGTCGATGAGGAGAGATTGAATCAGTGGGTGTATTTTGGGGACTGACACCGGTCGGTGAGGAGAGATTGAGTCAGTGGAGTATTTTGGGGACTGACACCGGTCAGTAAAGATAGGTTGAGTCAGTAGGAGTATATTAGAGACTGACACCGGTCGGTGAGGAGTGATTGAGTCAGTGGGAGGATTTTGGAGACTGGGACTGGTGGGTGAGTAGAGATTGAGTCAATGGGAGTATTTTGCGGATGGACACCGGTCGGTGAACAATGATTCAATCAGTGGGGGTATTCTGGGGACTTACACCGGTAGGTGAGGAGAGATTAAGTCAGTGGGAGAATTTTGGGGTCTGCATCGGTCGCTGAGGAGAGATTGATTCAGTGTGTGTATTTTGGGGGCGGACACCTGTCGGTGATGAGAGATTGAGTCAGTGGGAGTATTTTGGGGACTGACACTGTACTGTCTGCTTGAGTAGTGCTGCCGCTTTTGAAAATATTTAACCCTCCTTGACAGGGAAGAGGCCTCGAACGTCGTGTTCAAGGTGAACGCTGGACAGGTCGAATGCGCTAAATGTAAATCTCGTTGGTATCGACGTTGCAATAATGATGAGCTCCGTTTCATCTGTGAGAAGTCTGCATCTTTGTGCCCGGATATTCCTGTGAAGATTCGGGATCTCTGTCAACAGCCCGTGGAGCTGACTTAAATCGAAGAACATTACCAATTCCAGCGCTCTCCCAGACTCCGACAAACCCACCCGCTCTGCCACTCGCCTCTACCCTATTCCTCTCTCTCTTTCTCTTACTCGGCATCTCACTCTCTGTTCACTCTCAAATCCCCAAACTCGACTCTGGACCTCCACCCCTGTCATCTCCCTCTATTTCATTCCCAGTTTTTCTCTCCAAACTTCCTTGCCTCCATCTCCCAGCATTAAAGGACTCTATCGCATGTTTACCACCTGACTCACTATCCGTGACTTATCCGCCCTGGGATTTGTATCTTTGCAGGATCGTTAAGTCGCAAGAATGCAAAATTAATGTAGAATGCAAAAAATAATAAATGCTGCAAAACTGTCGAGACGGTACTCATACATTCAAAACATATGCTGGTGGAGGGGAAGCAGGTGTTCCTGGACCATTGAGTTTGCAGGCTCCTGTGCCTCTTCTCTGATGATGGAAATTAATAATAAGGCGCCCGTTCCCTTGTAATCGGCCTCAGTGATGGATCCCTCCTTCTAACCGCTGCCCTCGAGGGTTGTGTCCGTGATGGAGCCGGTGGTGTCCACACCCCTCTCTGGCCTCTGGCGCCCTCGTGCGGTGCAGCATCCACGCTAGGCGCCGATACAACAGGTCAGAATGCGCGTGTGTTCTGTACCCCGTAGCGGGTTAAAAAGAACCAGCAGAAATGGACACACCTGGAGTCTGAGTTTTCCGTTATAAACTCTAGTTATAACTCACGTTATAACTACGTGAGTATGGTAATGTCAAACAAGATAAGGTAAATAGAATAGCAGAGTATTTGCATATATAGGTGAGTCGATAAAGTTGCCCAGCTTCTCCAGCTCAGATGGTTAACTGATACAGTCTTACGGTGGTATGGTAAGTAATCAGTTCAGTTCTGGAATTTGGTTTGAGTAGAGTTGGAGAGAGGGGGATAGAGTGTTGATTTATGTTCCAGTGCCGGTGCAGAGCCTCCACTGATTTAAAGTCACTAACTTGTGACGATAGGGAGGGGGATGCCGGTCTTCCACGGTAACGCCGTCAACCCAGGCCAGGGTTGAACACACCGATAGCGTTCCACCGGTCACCCCTTTGTCCACACTGTGAGCAAAAAAACAACACCCTTGTCGTGGGTACACAAAGCCCACCAGTGTCCCCCATGCCTCTGGAGTCGTCTCTCACCT